>NC_143041.1:42942446-43102446 GCF_057628025.1 Oncorhynchus mykiss | reverse complement strand
AACCAAAGGGGCGCTCACCTCGACAGCTTTTCAAATATAGAACTTGACATTGAAGTGAAATGAACATATGGAGCAGTGCCTGGATCAATGAAAGAAAGAAAAAACTATCTAGACAGCATATTTATGATACTCTAGAGTCTCTTCTATAGTCATCTAGAGTCTAGAGTCTCTTCTAGTCATCTAGAGTCTAGAGTCTCTTCTAGAGTCATCTAGAGTCTAGAGTCTCTTCTAGAGTCATCTAGAGTCTAGAGTCTCTTCTAGAGTCATCTGGATTCTAGTATCTTCTAGAGTCATCTAGAATCTAGAGTCTCTTCTAGAGTCATCTAGAGTCTAGAGTCTCTTCTAGAGTCATCTAGAGTCTAGAGTCTCTTCTAGAGTCATCTAGAGTCTAGAGTCTCTTCTAGAGTCATCTGGATTCTAGTATCTTCTAGAGTCATCTAGAGTCTAGAGTCTCTTCTAGAGTCATCTAGAGTCTAGAGTCTCTTCTAGAGTCATCTAGAGTCTAGAGTCTCTTCTAGAGTCATCTGGATTCTAGTATCTTCTAGAGTCATCTAGAGTCTAGAGTCTCTTCTAGAGTCATCTAGAGTCTAGAGTCTCTTCTAGAGTCATCTAGAGTCTAGAGTCTCTTCTAGAGTCATCTAGAGTCTAGAGTCTCTTCTAGAGTCATCTGGATTCTAGTATCTTCTAGAGTCATCTAGAGTCTAGAGTCTCTTCTAGAGTCATCTAGAGTCTAGAGTCTCTTCTAGAGTCATCTAGAGTCTAGAGTCTCTTCTAGAGTCATCTAGAGTCTAGAGTCTCTTCTAGAGTCATCTAGAGTCTAGAGTCTCTTCTAGTCATCTAGAATCTAGAGTCTCTTCTAGAGTCATCTAGAGTCTAGAGTCTCTTCTAGAGTCATCTAGAGTCTAGAGTCTCTTCTAGAGTCATCTAGAATCTAGAGTCTCTTCTATAGTCATCTAGAGTTTAGTCTCTTCTAGAGTCATCTAGAATCTAGAGTCTCTTCTAGAGTCATCTAGAGTCTAGTCTCTTCTAGAGTCATCTAGAATCTAGAGTCTCTTCTAGAGTCATCTAGAATCTAGAGTCTCTTCTATAGTCATCTAGAGTTTAGTCTCTTCTAGAGTCATCTAGAATCTAGAGTCTCTTCTAGAGTCATCTAGAGTCTAGTCTCTTCTAGAGTCATCTAGAGTCTGGAGTCTCTTCTAGAGTCATCTAGAGTCTAGAGTCTCTTCCAGAGTCATCTACAGTCTAGAGTCTCTTCTAGAGTCATCTAGAGTCTAGAGTCTCTTCTAGAGTCATCTAGAATCTAGAGTCTCTTCTAGAGTCATCTAGAGTCTAGTCTCTTCTAGAGTCATCTAGAATCTAGAGTCGCTTCTAGAGTCTTCTCGGGTCTAATGAATGTAAATGAAGCAGTGACAAAGTATCATTCAAATCTTACTATGTCATAGTCACGACTTTACTGGGGGATTTCCCTGGCAGACTGTGGCATTGTGACTTGACAGACACATCCAACATGGAAGGGCTCTGTGGCCTCAGAGACCGTCTCTAAGTCCCAAATGGGCACCTATATAGTGCCCTACTTTTGACCAGGGCCCATACGGAAGAGGGTGCCATTTGGAACACAACCAGTATGAAGACGTCTGGGGGGATTTTTGTCGCCTGGCCGATCCGATCTGTCCTCAGGAGGATCCAAGTGAAAGCATTAAATGGCATTCGTGGACGGGAGGAGGTAATAAGGCTGTTTATTTTCACAGGTGGACCGGGCAGCTCTGTTTCTGAGTCGAAGGGAGATTCATGAAGGAGGTTTTTTGCCTCTTGGTAGGCCGTCATTGTAAGTAAGAATTCGTTCTTAATTGACTTGCCTGGTTAAATAAAATAAATAAATACAACTCTGCAACCCTTAAGTAGCTCTGTAACTAAAAAAGTTGCTCTGGAACCAATGGGACTCTCTGAAACCAACCATTAGCTCTGAAACCTATAGGTAGCTCTCTAACCAACTAGTAGCTCTGAAACCAATGGGTCTCTCTCTAACCAACCAGTAGCTCTGAAACCAACGGGTCTCTCTCTAACCAACCAGTAGCTCTGAAACCAACGGGGCTCTCTGTAACCAACCAGTAGCTCTGAAACCAACGGGTCTCTCTGTAACCAGTAGCCAAACTGAATATCCCTGTCATCAACAGGATGACGTGAATTATTACACACAGGAAGTGCAGCTTACAGAATGCAGATAATTATTTGTGCTTGAAGAAGGTGTCACTCAGAGGAGGTGAAGGTGAAAAAGCAACTGAAAAATGGGCAGCCAGAATGTGTGGTGTGTGTTGGCCTGGCCAACTACATTAGATCTTCCTTCCCTCTACCCTGTCTACTGGCTCTTCTTCATGGTTGGTCCCATGTCCTTCTGCCTCTGACTCTGGCCAGACCACCACACTCTGGCAGGCTGCGACTAAACATTATTACAGTGTTACAGTTGTCATGACTTTGGCCTCTTTGGGTATAGCAAGCCCCATCCCCCTCTCCCTGCCTCCCCCTTGCCTCCTTCAACTAGGCTGCTGTGGTCAGAGAGGCATCGTAAATTCCTGAGGATCTCCACATGGACACACAGTATAGAGAGAGTAAATTTTCATAGAGAACAAAGGAATTCCTTCCACCTCACAGAACTTGAGATACGAACAAATTTAATGTTCAAGAGAAAGTATAAAAGATCGGTGAAGAATCCAGCTACAAACTGGTCCGTTTGTCACAACTTGGGGAAGCTCATGCGAGACGGTGTGGCCACATTACCGTATCACTTTTTATATAATAGACTCAGATATGAGGTTTACATCTAATTGTTGTATGAGATGAATGAGTGGGTATGATACTGTTTACACAATTTTACAATGTGATTTTGGACTGTTTAATGAATGAAAACTCAAAAAAGGGATTGGAGGACCGCCCCTGAGCCCAGTTAGGGTCAGACATCCTGGGACAGCCCTTTTCTGCCATTCCGAATAAAACCCAACTTTGAGAAATTATCAGGAGACCATGTTTTTCTCCATTAGGAGGGGACAAAGGTTGTAGACAATTGCTGAATCTTTTAACTATACCACGTGGTTAAACTCTTAGACTATCGATACCGACAGAATAAGAACAAGTCTTTGATATTAATTACTAGTCTGCAGCTGGGAATTCGGTATCATTGAACGCGAAGAACGACAACCGCCGAAACATCCATTCTATAACAAATGAATGAATGTCACTCTGAACTCTCCTCTCTATCCAAGACAGAGAGAGAGAGAGGATGAAACTCTCCAACAGAAACAAACTTTTCACCAGCGATCAAGACGACACACTGAGTGTAAATATATATATTGATTGCAATTGTTCCCGAATGAGTGAGCGTTCATGTGCAAAGGATTAGCATTTCAATTGTTATAATTATCACTTTGTAGTGACTTCTTAGTCGACCCCCACTTCCACTTTTGTCTAACAAGCCACCATACCGGTTTAGTCAACTAGGGCACATTCTCCTATCATTTATGGTAACCACCTTTGCCTTGTTTGTTTGTTTGTTTATGCATTTCTGTGAATTACTTAGTTAGTAATAAATAAACAATTTAAGACAATTGATGTATGGATGACTCATAGTGAAGACTGGGCTTGTGCAGATAACCAACAATTTACGACGTTTGGAATGAGACTAAGGTAAAGTAAATAATTAATTAATTCGAAGACTAATTAATTAGATTGTATTTACAATGGTGTTTGTTCTTCACTGGTTGACCTTTTCTTGTGACAACAGGTCACACATCTTGCTGCTGTGATGGCACACTGTGGAATTTCACCCAGTAGACATGGGAGTTAATCAAAATTGGGTTTGTTTTTTCATTATTTGTGTATCTGTGTAATCCGAGAGATATATGTGTCTCTAATATGGTCATACATTTAGCAGGAGGTTAGGAAGTATAGCTCAGTTTCCAACTCATTTTGTAGGCAGTCTTCTCTTGAGAGCTCTGCATGCATTATTTGGTGTTCTACATTGTACATAGAAGATATTTTTGCAGAGTTCTGCATGCAGTCTCAATTTGGTGTTTGACCCCAGACCTCACAACCATTAAAACTTCTTACAGCTGAGATCCCGTTAACGGGACGATATGACAACAGCCAGTGAAAGTGCTGGGCGCCAAATTCAAAACAACAGAAATCTCATAATTAAAATTCCTCAAACCAGTATTTTACACCATTTTAAAGATAAAGTTGTTGTTAATCCACCACAGTGTCCGATTTCAAAATGGCGTTTACAGAGAAAGCACCACAAACGATTATGTTTGTTCACCGCCTAGTCACAGAAAAACACAGCCATTTTTCCAGCCAAAGAGAGGAGTCACAAAAAGCAGAAATTGTGATAAAATGAATCACTAACCTTTGATGATCTTCCTCAGATGACACTCATTGGACTTCATGTTACACAATACATGTACATGTTTTGTTCGATAAAGTTAATATTTATATCCAAAAATCTCAGTTTACATTGGCGTGTTATGTTCAGTAGTTCCAAAATATCCGGTGATTTTGCAGAGAGCCACATCAATTTAAAGAAATTCTCGTAATAAACATTGATAAAAGATACAACTGTTATGCATGGAATTTTAGATCCACTTCTACAACCGCTGTGTCTGATTTCAAAAAAACTTTACGGAAAAAGCAGAGTATGCAATAATCTGAGTACAGCGCTCAGACAACAAAACAAGCCAAACAGATAGTCAGAAATAGCATTATAAATATTCACTTACCTTTGATGATCTTCATCAGAATGCACTCCCAGGAATCCCAGTTCCACAATAAATGTTTGTTTTGTTTGATGAAGTCCATCCTTTATGTCCAAATACCTCCTTTTTGTTTGCGTGTTTGGTAAACAAATCCAAACTCATGAGGTGTGGGCAAGTCCAGGCCAAAGTTCAGATGAAAAGTCATATTAAAATTCGTAGAAACATGTCAAACGATGTATAGAATCAATCTTTAGGAAGTTTTTAACATAAATCTTCAATAATGTTTCAACCGGAGAATTCCTTTGTCTGTAGAAATGCAATGGAACGCAGCTAACTCTCATGTGAGCGTGCGTGATCAGCTCATGGAACTCTGCCAGAACCCTTATTCAATCAGCTCTTATTTCACCCTTCTTCACAGTAGAAGCCTCAAAAAAGATTCTAAAGACTGTTGACATCTAGTGTAAACCTTAGGACGTGTAATATGACCCCACAGACACTGTATATTCGATAGGCAATGACTTGAAAAACTACAAACCTCAGATTTCCCACTCCCTGTTGGATTTTTTTTCTCCGGTTTGTGCCTGCCACATGAGTTCTGTGATACTCACAGACATCATTCAAACAGTTTTAGAAACTTCCGTGTGTTTTCTATCCAAATCTACTAATAATATGCATATATTAACAACTGGGCCTGAGTAGCAGGCAGTTTACTCTGGGCACCTTATTCATCCAAGCTACTCAATACTGCCCCCAGCCATAAGAAGTTATGGGCAATGGGTTCTATAACTGATTCAAGTATTTTTTTGCCAGATCCTAATTGGCATGTTGAATTTTATGTTCCTTTTGATGGCATGTCTCTCAGGTCGTTCACAGCATTGTGGAAGTTACCTGTGGTGCTGATGTTTATTGTGTGCTCTTGGGCAACGGTGTCTAGATGGAATTTCTATTCATGTTCCTGGCAACTGGACCTTACTTGGAACACCATTATTTTTGTCTTACTGAGATTTACTGTCAAGGACCAGGTCTTTCTCTCTCCCTCTCTCCCTCTCTACCCCCGCTCTCTCCTTCCAGCGGAACATCCATGTGCAGAACACAGTGGTCCAAGGCCCATAAATCTTATAGCCTTTCAGCACAGTCTATTTATTTGTTTTCCCCCGACACACATCTTACACCTATGGCTTCGCCACATGTCCTCATCCTCTTCACTCAACACAGCAGATCAGGGCTTCCAAGTCTAACTTAGTTGAAGACGGCAGGATATAATTTATTCTCCTTTTAGTTCAAAAAGGCAGGATATATTTTATTCTCCTTTTAGTTCAAAAAGGCAGGATATATTTTATTCTCCTTTTAGTTCAAAAAGGCAGGATATAATTTATTCTCCATTCAGATCAAGACGACAGGACTTATTTTATTCTCCTTTTAGTTGAGTTGACTGGCAGGTTATACTTTATTGTCAAATTAGTTGAAGACTGCAGGATGTGTTTTATTCTCCTTTTAGTTGAAGATGGCAGGATATATTTTATTCTCCTATTAGTTGAAGATGGCAGGATATATTTTATTCTCCTTTTAGTTGAAGATGGCAGGATATATTTTATTCTCCTTTTAGTTGATGACGGCAGGATGTGTTTTATTCTCCTTTTAGTTGAAGACGGCAGGATGTGTTTTATTCTCCTTTTAGTTGAAGATGGCAGGATATATTTTATTCTCCTTTTAGTTGAAGATGGCAGGATATATTTTATTCTCCTTTTAGTTGATGACGGCAGGATGTGTTTTATTCTCCTTTTAGTTGAAGATGGCAGGATATATTTTATTCTCCTTTTAGTTGAAGATGGCAGGATATATTTTATTCTCCTTTTAGTTGAAGATGGCAGGATGTGTTTTATTCTCCTTTTAGTTGAAGACGGCAGGATGTGTTTTATTCTCCTTTTAGTTGAAGATGGCAGGATATATTTTATTCTCCTTTTAGTTGAAGATGGCAGGATATATTTTATTCTCCTTTTAGTTGAAGATGGCAGGATATATTTTATTCTCCTTTTAGTTGAAGATGGCAGGATATATTTTATTCTCCTATTAGTTGAAGATGGCAGGATATATTTTATTCTCCTTTTAGTTGAAGATGGCAGGATATATTTTATTCTCCTTTTAGTTGAAGATGGCAGGATATATTTTATTCTCCTTTTAGTTGAAGATGGCAGGATATATTTTATTCTCCTTTTAGTTGAAGATGGCAGGATATATTTTATTCTCCTTTTAGTTGATGACGGCAGGATGTGTTTTATTCTCCTTTTAGTTGAAGATGGCAGGATATATTTTATTCTCCTATTAGTTGAAGATGGCAGGATATATTTTATTCTCCTTTTAGTTGAAGATGGCAGGATATATTTTATTCTCCTTTTAGTTGAAGATGGCAGGATGTGTTTTATTCTCCTATTAGTTGAAGATGGCAGGATATATTTTATTCTCCTTTTAGTTGATGACGGCAGGATATATTTTATTCTCCTATTAGTTGAAGATGGCAGGATATATTTTATTCTCCTTTTAGTTGAAGATGGCAGGATATATTTTATTCTCCTTTTAGTTGATGACGGCAGGATGTGTTTTATTCTCCTTTTAGTTGAAGATGGCAGGATATGTTTTATTCTCCTTTTAGTTGATGACGGCAGGATGTGTTTTATTCTCCTTTTAGTTGAAGATGGCAGGATATATTTTATTCTCCTTTTAGTTGAAGATGGCAGGATATATTTTATTCTCCTTTTAGTTGAAGATGGCAGGATATATTTTATTCTCCTTTTAGTTGAAGATGGCAGGATATATTTTATTCTCCTTTTAGTTGAAGATGGCAGGATATATTTTATTCTCCTTTTAGTTGAAGATGGCAGGATATATTTTATTCTCCTTTTAGTTGAAGATGGCAGGATATATTTTTTTCTCCTTTTAGTTGAAGATGGCAGGATATATTTTATTCTCCTTTTAGTTGAAGATGGCAGGATATATTTTATTCTCCTTTTAGTTGAAGACGGCAGGATGTGTTTTATTCTCCTTTTAGTTGAAGATGGCAGGATATATTTTATTCTCCTTTTAGTTGAAGATGGCAGGATATATTTTATTCTCCTTTTAGTTGAAGATGGCAGGATATATTTTATTCTCCTTTTAGTTGAAGATGGCAGGATATATTTTATTCTCCTTTTAGTTGAAGATGGCAGGATATATTTTATTCTCCTTTTAGTTGAAGATGGCAGGATATATTTTATTCTCCTTTTAGTTGAAGATGGCAGGATATATTTTATTCTCCTTTTAGTTGAAGATGGCAGGATATATTTTATTCTCCTTTTAGTTGAAGACGGCAGGATGTGTTTTATTCTCCTTTTAGTTGAAGACGGCAGGATGTGTTTTATTCTCCTTTTAGTTGAAGATGGCAGGATATATTTTATTCTCCTTTTAGTTGAAGATGGCAGGATATATTTTATTCTCCTTTTAGTTGAAGATGGCAGGATGTGTTTTATTCTCCTTTTAGTTGAAGATGGCATGATATATTTTATTCTCCTTTTAGTTGAAGATGGCAGGATATATTTTATTCTCCTTTTAGTTGAAGATGGCAGGATATATTTTATTCTTCTTTTAGTTGAAGACTGCAGGATGTGTTTCATTCTCCTTTTAGTTGAAGATGGCAGGATGTGTTTTATTCTCCTATTAGTTGAAGATGGCAGGATATATTTTATTCTCCTTTTAGTTGAAGATGGCAGGATGTGTTTTATTCTCCTTTTAGTTCAAGCTGGCAGGATATATTATTTTCTCCTTTTAGTTGAAGACTACAGGATATATTTTATTCTCCTTTTAGTTGAAGACTACAGGACATATTTTATTCTCCTTTTAGTTGAAGACTACAGGATATATACTGTGTTTCTGACCTTTCCACCAGCTAGCTGTCTGCGATCAGCTCCTACTAGTCTGGTTTGTAGCCTACCTGTATGTTCTCTAAGTTTGCTGGCCTACACCATTCATATCCTGCCTCTGGTGACCTCTGTCCCTGGTATGGGTCTTATTAAAATTCAGAGGTTTGTCTTGAGATGAGCGCTCAGAGGATCTCATCCCAATCCATCCCTGTACTGAGTAACCTAGTTTAACAGAGTTGCTTAGAGGAGAGTTGTATTAACTACTGTGATATAATTATTGTACCACAGGAATAAATGATCCCGAATAACTACTAAAACACTAATACTGTAACGATTCCGGCAGCACCGGAGGGAAGGGCGATTCCGGCTGGATGACCCCTTTAGCCAGGACCACCCGGGCTGTGAGCGCGTACTGGCGACACTGTGCGCTTGACCACATAACACTGTGCCTGACCAGTACTGACCAGTACTGCGCTTCTTTCGGTAAGCACGAGAAGTGGTCTCAGGTCTCCAACCTGACTCTGCTCCACTCCCCGTGTTCCCCAGCCTGTGCCCAGGGTCCTTTTCCATCCAAAATCTCCTCCCATGTCCATGAGTCTGGAGATTGCTGCTGCCCGATACCACACTGCTTGGTCCTTGTTTGGTGATTCTGTAACGATATTCTTCGTCCTCCTCTGACGAGGAGTAAGAAATGTCGGGCCAATGCGCAGCGTGGTATATGTTCAGTTGATTTATTAAAAATATGAACACTTACCACGCTGCGCTTTGGTCCTATTCTCCTTCCACCAACAACAGCCGTTACAACTACAGTGTAGTGAAGTCATAGACAGTTTTAACAGTGGATCTTTACTGTTCATTCCTCACTGACTAAGTAGCATTAAAGGCCAAATTCACATAACATCATACAATGCAGTATGTCGCCTGAATCTAAAGAAAATTGACAAAAAAATATCTTTCCCTTCTTGATTCCCCCTCTCCTTTTCTCATTTTTACTTCTTCTACATAGCTTTGGAAAAGTGCTCAGCATATGTGGGAACTCCTTCAAGAATGTTGGAAAAGCATTCCAGGTGAAGCTGGTTGAGAGAATGCCTTGATTTTGCAAAGCTGTCATCAAGGCAAAGGGTGGCTACTTTGAACAATCTCAAATATAAAATATATTTTGATTTCTTTATCACTTTTTTGTGGTTACTACATGATTCCATGTGTGTTATTTCATAGTTTTGATGTCTTCATTATTATTCCACAATGTAGAAAATAGTAAAAATAAAGAAAAACCCTTGAATGAGTAGGTGTGTCCAAACTTTTGACTGGTACTGTACATGTATGAACATATTATGTTTGTTGTCTTCTGCTGCGTATCCAATATATAACTCCTAAAAATGTTTTTTTTTTTTTTTTTACGTAATACCTTATGCATTTTTTTGGGTTATTATTGTTCTGTACTTTTAAATGTATTTGTACATTTTACACAGACCCCATGAAGACTAGCTGCTGCAGTAGCTAATGGGATCATTTTCAAGCAGAGCTAAATAACAGGTTACATGAACGGGAATGACACTCTCACTCAAAAGACAAGCTGTGCGCAAACCACGCCCCACAATATTAAAAGGAGACATCCCCGACATGAGACATCACTAAAAGAGGAAATATACAAACATAAAAATAACTGCAAATAACCATTGAAAGGCTCAAAGAGTCTCAGTTTGGTTCCACATAAGAACCTTCACTGTCATTGAGGAATAAAGGAACCCTCATTTTTTTTGTGTGTACAGTGTGTGGGAATTTGCAGTGGTGTCTGTGCTGATTGGGGAGGATTAAGTCAAAATCCAGTGACATCGCAGCACAACATGTTTTAAGGGTATGTTTGCTGTTTTGGGTGTGAACTAGTAGTTGACAGCATTACTCTCCAAAGAGAGTCGCTCATATATGCAAAATGACAGATATCGATGAGCACCTCTGTCTAGCTCTGCTACATCACTGTTTGTGACCATTGCCCCTGTCTGAATGTCATGGTGACTTTCCATTTATATACCACTAATAGATCATTTATAGGGCATGTGTTCTGTCTTTCTCTCAACAGGGTGAACGTCATGCCTCATCGGGCAGTCTAAACAACACAGCATAGCTCTGGGTTCCTTACTGATCACTGTGTGGGCTGCATGTCGCAGACCTGGGTTCAAATACTATTTGAAACCTTTCAAATACCTTTAGCAATTTGAATTAAAGTCTACCTGGAGTGCCTAGATGGGCTGTGTTTGCTTTTCTACAACCATTCTATTAGTTCCGTTGTACCAGGCAAGCTCAATCAAGCCCAGATACAGTATTTTGAAATTATTTAAAGTACTATCTGAGCCCAGGTCTTGTATGTTGTTAATGAGCATTCTCATCCACTACCACATAAATAAAAACAATACCATGACCTCTGTTCTGACTTCACTGCGGGGACAGAAAGCACTTTCCAACCAGAAGCAGCGGCTGTGAGACAACAACTCAAACTAAATCGTCATAACAATCTCGTGAAGAATGTCTAATTCATGGTAAGGTCTGTAGCATGGCTTTCCCAAAGTGTTCTGTCAATCTGCTGGTTAGGGTCTACATCCCAAATGGCACTCTATTCTCTGATATATTTCCTATGTGGCCCCAGTCAAAAGTAGTGCACTATATAGATACTAGGGTGCCATTTGGAGTGCAAATGTAGTGTTCGTTCCAATATGTCCAAACCAAGCTGGTACACTCCAAAGCCACAGAGACACTTAGAGTGAATGGTATTTTTTTTATTTTTTTTTGTAAATCTGGAATCACATCAGTTCAATCAAAGTCTTTCAAAAAGAGAGAGAACCGCTACCACCAAACCGTTTACACGAACATTATGCTCAGATGAAGGACTGGGAAATGAAAATGTTGATCACATTTCTTCACACGACATTATAAAAACAATAAGTACTCAAAAAAAACGTAAAATGTGTAAAAAAAAAAAAAACAACAAAAAAAACAATAAGATGGAAAGAAGCTGTAAAACAAAAACCCAAGAGTGGGAAGGCCTTTAAAAAAATAAAAATCACTACTCAAGAATGGTCTTCTTAACACTAGATGAGACAACACAGTCCACAGTATTTTATTGAGATACATAAGAAACTGCTGAAACCTCGGCTATCCCAACGGCCAGTGAACAGCAGCGCAGATGGATCTAGGAAGTAGTGTTTTGTTGCTCAATTGCAGGCACTTAGATTTTATAGATTAAAACTCTAAGGGTGGCACCCATAAACGTAAGTGTTTACAAACCTTTTAAAACACCTAATTTGTGATTAGAAGCAAATACCCACATGCAAAAATGTTACAGTTTACTATAGAATACTGTAACACTTAATATAGAATTCTGTAGTAAACTGTAGTACACCGTAAAATACTATACCACACACTGTAGTATCCCTCAACCATGTGTAGTACTTACTATAGAATTGTGGAGTATAATGTAGAATACTATAGTAAATACTACAGTATACTACAGACCACAAAAAACAACACAGTTCGCAAATAAACACTACAGTAATTCTTGTAATATATAGTAGAGTATTTCATTGGCATATACCCTGCCCATTCCCATCCGCCACATTCAAATGTGTGCCACCCGTAACTACGACACCTACATGCCAAGTATAAAAGATATACTGCATGTGTTTCGTACAAATTATAGAAAAGAGCAGAAGCACTGAACTATCTAAATACTATAGTATTTATAGTATACTATAGTATTTATAGTATTTTATAGTATTTATAGTATACTATAGTATTTTTTAATGTGGGTAAGTTGTTTGTTAACTTGAGTGTTGTTTGTTAAATGAGTGTGAAGCTTACGTACAGTACTTTATTAAACTGGCGATGTACACTATTATTAACATTCAATACTATTAGATAATGATTGATATCATGATCATTGTTGTTAGACACAGACGGACAGACATACAGACAGACACAGACAGACAGACAGACAGACAGACAGACAGACAGGCAGGCAGACAGACAGACAGAGAGGAGACAGACACAAAGAGACAGACACAAAAAGACAGACACAAAGACACAAAGAGACAGACACAAAGACACAGAGACAGACACAAAGAGACAGACACAAAGAGACAAAGAGACAGACACAAAGACACAAAGAGACAGACACAAAGAGACAAAGAGACAGACACAAAGACACAAAGAGACAGACACAAAGAGACAGACACAAAGACACAAAGACACAAAGAGACAAAGAGACAGACACAAAGACACAGAGACAGACACAAAGAGACAGACACAAAGACACAAAGAGACAGACACAAAGACACAAAGAGACAGAGACAAAGAGACAGACACAAAGACACAAAGAGACAGACACAAAGAGACAAAGAGACAGACACAAAAAGACAGACACAAAGACACAAAGAGACAGACACAAAGAGACAGACACAGACACAAAGAGACAAAGAGACATACACAAAGACACAAAGAGACAGACACAAAGACACAAAGAGACAGACACAAAGAGACAGACACAGACACAAAGAGACAGACACAAAGAGACAGACACAAAGAGACAGACACAAAGAGACAAAGAGACATACACAAAGACACAAAGAGACAGACACAAAGACACAAAGAGACAGACACAAAGAGACAGACACAAAGACACAAAGAGACAGACACAGACACAAAGAGACAGACACAAAGACACACAAAGAGACAGACACAAAGACACACAAAGAGACAAAGAGACAAAGAGACACAAAGAGACAGACACAAAGAGACAGACACAAAGAGACAGACACAAAGAGACAAAGAGACAGACACAAAGACACACAAAGAGACAAAGAGACAAAGAGACACAAAGAGACAGACACAAAGAGACAGACACAAAGAGACAGACACAAAGAGACAGACACAAAGAGACAAAGAGACAGACACAAAGAGACAAAGAGACAGACACAAAGACACACAAAGAGACAAAGAGACAAAGAGACACAAAGAGACAGACACAAAGAGACAGACACAAAGAGACAAAGAGACAGACACAAAGAGACAAAGAGACAGACACAAAGACACACAAAGAGACAAAGAGACAAAGAGACACAAAGAGACAGACACAAAGAGACAGACACAAAGAGACAGACACAAAGAGACAAAGAGACATACACAAAGACACACAAAGAGACAAAGAGACAAAGAGACACAAAGAGACAGACACAAAGAGACAGACACAAAGAGACAAAGAGACAGACACAAAGAGACACAAAGAGACAGACACAAAGAGACAAAGAGACAAAGAGACAAAGAGACAAAGAGACAAAGAGACAAAGACACACAAAGAGACAAAGAGACAAAGAGACACAAAGAGACAGACACAAAGAGACAGACACAAAGAGACAGATACAAAGAGACAAAGAGACAGACACAAAGAGACACAAAGAGACAGACACAAAGAGACAAAGAGACAAAGAGACAAAGAGACACAAAGAGACAGACACAAAGAGACAGACACAAAGAGACAAAGACACACAAAGAGACAAAGAGACAAAGAGACACAAAGAGACAGACACAAAGAGACAGACACAAAGAGACAGACACAAAGAGACAAAGAGACAGACACAAAGAGACAAAGACACACAAAGAGACAAAGAGACAAAGAGACACAAAGAGACAGACACAAAGAGACATACACAAAGAGACAAAGACACACAAAGAGACAAAGAGACAAAGAGACACAAAGAGACAGACACAAAGAGACAGACACAAAGAGACAGACACAAAGAGACAAAGAGACAGACACAAAGAGACACAAAGAGACAGACACAAAGACACACAAAGAGACAAAGAGACAAAGAGACACAAAGAGACAGACACAAAGAGACAGACACAAAGAGACAGACACAAAGAGACAAAGAGACAAAGAGACAAAGAGACAAAGAGACAGACACAAAGAGACAAAGAGACAGACACAAAGAGACAAAGAGACAGACACAAAGACACAAAGAGACAGACACAAAGAGACAAAGACACACAAAGAGACAAAGAGACAAAGAGACACAAAGAGACAGACACAAAGAGACAGACACAAAGAGACAGATACAAAGAGACAAAGAGACAGACACAAAGACACACAAAGAGACAGACACAAAGACACACAAAGAGACAAAGAGACAAAGAGACAAAGAGACAGACACAAAGAGACAAAGAGACAGACAGAGAGAAGACAGCAGGAACGCGCTGTGAAACGCAACAGGACAAAAAATGAAAACAGAAGAAGGGGTGAGATGGAAACATGGAGAGTTAGCCAAGTGGTCCGATGCATGTGGTTGCTCGCCAGCAGGCAGGATAAAGGAGCTGTTTCCCCTGGCCGGGTGCTGCTGGGCTAGATTAGCATCACTTCAGACTCTCATGAGCTCTGACATGAGAACGCTTATGAAACTCAGACACAAACATGAGACAGCTTCTGAATGGGCCTGGAAGAGGAGAGAGATGAGATCCACAGATCATTGGAGCCTGAGAGTGGGAGGGAGGGAGGGAGGGAGGGAGAGAGAGGGAGGGAGAGAGAGAGAGAGAGAGAGGGAGGGAGGGAGGGAGCGAGAGGGGGAGAGGGAGGGAGGGAGGGAGGGAGGGAGGGAGGGAGGGAGGGAGGGAGGGAGGGAGGGAGGGAGGGAGGGAGGGAGGGACAGTATATAACAGTCAAATTATCACCACCCATGTAACATCAATGTAAATCTAGCAGTGCAGACACTTGATAACGATTAATGCTTTGGGGATTTGAACGTTCAACCTTTTTTGGTTGATCTTTCTGCGGTGAAAAGCGGGTTTATACTTAGTGTTTGGAACATGTACAATATGGTTAGGGTACAGTGTTGTTCCCTGGGGTACACAAAGGGCAAAGGTACACATACGAACTCACATGGTACAGTTTGGTACCTTGTAGGCATAATGGGACATTTTTCTAACCAATATTTTGAATATAAGGTACGATCATCTCTGCGCTTTGATAGGTGGGGACAGTGGTGGAACTAGAGTTTTCTACATGGGGTGACCAGGGGGTGGCCCAGGCTACTTCAGGGGGTCCATGACAGAAAATGAGTGTGTAACCCTGACCTGGCATCTAAGCAGCATGAATGAATCCTACGATTGCTGATTTTAGAGGTAGAAGTGATAATTCACACGGAGTTCTTCAATGTGCCAGATAGTGAGGTCCATAAGGGTTACTTCACTAGAATTCAATGTGCCAGATAGTGAGGTCCATAAGGGTTACTACACTAGAATTCAATGTGACAGATAGTGAGGTCCATAAGGGTTACTTCACTAGAATTCAATGTGAGAGATAGTGAGGTCCATAAGGGTTACTACACTAGAATTCAATGTGCCAGATAGTGATGTCCATAAGGGTTACTACACTAGAATTCAATGTGCCAGATAGTGAGTTCCATAAGGGTTACTACACTAGAATTCAATGTGGCAGATAGTGAGGTCCATAAGGGTTACTACACTAGAATTCAATGTGCCAGATAGTGAGGTCCATAAGGGTTACTACACTAGAATTCAATGTGCCAGATAGTGAGGTCCATAAGGGTTACTACACTAGAATTCAATGTGCCAGATAGAGAGGTCCATAAGGGTTACTACACTAGAATTCAATGTGCCAGATAGTGAGGTCCATAAGGGTTACTACACTAGAATTCAATGTGACAGATAGTGAGGTCCATAAGGGTTACTACACTAGAATTCAATGTGAGGTCCATAAGGGTTACTACACTAGAATTCAATGTGGCAGATAGTGAAGTCCATAAGGGTTACTACACTAGAATTCAATGTGCCAGATAGTGAAGTCCATAAGGGTTACTTCACTAGAATTCAATGTGAGGTCCATAAGGGTTACTACACTAGAATTCAATGTGCCAGATAGTGTGGTCCAAAAGGGTTACTACACTAGAATTCAATGTGACAGATAGTGAGGTCCATAAGGGTTACTACACTAGAATTCAATGTGCCAGATAGTGAGGTCCATAAGGGTTACTACACTAGAATTCAATGTGAGGTCCATAAGGGTTACTTCACTAGAATTCAATGTGACAGATAGTGAGGTCCATAAGGGTTCCTACACTAGAATTCAATGTGACAGATAGTGAAGTCCATAAGGGTTACTACACTAGAATTCAATGTGAGGTCCATAAGGGTTACTACACTAGAATTCAATGTGCCAGATAGTGTGGTCCAAAAGGGTTACTACACTAGAATTCAATGTGACAGATAGTGAGGTCCATAAGGGTTACTACACTAGAATTCAATGTGCCAGATAGTGAGGTCCATAAGGGTTACTACACTAGAATTCAATGTGCCAGATAGTGAGGTCCATAAGGGTTACTACACTAGAATTCAATGTGCCAGATAGTGTGGTCCAAAAGGGTTACTACACTAGAATTCAATGTGACAGATAGTGAGGTCCATAAGGGTTACTACACTAGAATTCAATGTGCCAGATAGTGAGGTCCATAAGGGTTACTACACTAGAATTCAATGTGCCAGATAGTGTGGTCCAAAAGGGTTACTACACTAGAATTCAATGTGACAGATAGTGAGGTCCATAAGGGTTACTACACTAGAATTCAATGTGAGGTCCATAAGGGTTACTACACTAGAATTCAATGTGACAGATAGTGAGGTCCATAAGGGTTACTTCACTAGAATTCAATGTGAGGTCCATAAGGGTTACTACACTAGAATTCAATGTGCCAGATAGTGAGGTCCATAAGGGTTACTACACTAGAATTCAATGTGCCAGATAGAGAGGTCCATAAGGGTTACTACACTAGAATTCTTTACCATACTATGAAGAGTCTGTGACTGTACCTCAGAACTGCAGCTCAATTTCTTTCTCTCTCTCTCACACACACACACACACACACACACACAGACAGACACACACACACACACTCACACACACACACACACACACACACACACACACACACACACACACACACACATACACACACTACTGTACTCACATACTGGAGAGGTTTGGGTCACTCTATTTTCATGAGTACATAATCTGGGTCTAAGTGTTGAACATCCCAAAATATTTTCAAAAATTAAGCTCAAGCACCAAGGAGATAAGATTACATAAATTGCATAGTTTATTTACAAAAAATATAATTTACAAAAATCTAAAATCTGACAAACCAGGTATCAACCAGAAATGGACTTTAATCAATTTTACAAACTTAAGAGTATCATATTTATGCTCACATATATTATGTTAACTAATTGCAGTGAAAAGTTTTGGAATTGGCCTAATCAAAACCAAATTAAATCTGTGTGACATGATACCCTTTGGATTTATCATTTTAGAATGTCAGTGTACTAGGTAGTACACAGTGCAGGTTTTAATCATGAGCAGAGCGACCGCCTAAGTGCCAAATTATCCCTGGTAGATTTAAAAACAGCACAATTCTGCAGTTCTGGTGAGAACTGGCAAAATGTTTCACAAACTCATCCATGTTGAGGGAGCGTGCCGTCCTTGACTCAACACTGAGAATTCCCTGGTGACTTAACCTGTCATCAACCATTTTCATCTAAAGGTGGGTTTTAATCAGTTTTGAAGTTGAGAAGCTTCTCTCGCAAGAAGCACTGCTGACTGGTGTAGCAACAGAAATCTTACAATGTGAAATTGCTCATGGAAGACCTCTTTAGAAGGTTCCAGAAACACAACAAAGTCAAGGAGAGTAGACGGTATGTCCCTTCCACTGTTCTCTCTCCTACCAAGAAGCCGCTTGGTTTGATGAACCTCATGTTTGAGCTCCTCTAAATCTGACTCAAAGGTCTGAGCAAAGGCAAACAGAGGCTCCTCATTCAAGAATGTTGTACTCTCTGGGTTGAGAGACTGGACGCCATGCATTATCTTGCAATTATTCTTTGAAGAACGTCTCTGCAGCTAAACTGTGAGACTGTCAAGCACCTGATAAAACATAGCTCTATGGAAGCTCTCACCATCCCTTTGGTCACTATCTTTCTGTCCTACAGTGCTCATCGTCAATGAGTCATGAAATCTAGGCTGTCTTGTACACACTGTTTGTACACTTATTTTGTAGTGTTCCGCAATCTCTTCAACCTCTTTCCATAGTTATCCAAAGTAACCCTCACTTCTGTAGTCCTGTTATGTGTCTGTAAGGGCATCTACTAGACCCACAGCTATTGCTAGGTCAAGAGAGCTTGATTGGAGCATGTCAGAAAGACATTTGGCATCACCAAGCACTTTACAGAAGGTAACCAAAAGCCCTATGAAATGTACATGCAAATGTAAATCTATCTGAGAAAGAAGGCCCCATGCCTCCACAGATCTATCACCACTCTTTTCAAGTGTGATATCCTGTAGCACTCTCAGAACTGCTGGAAGCCTGTCCCTCACATTATGGCATGCCATGTATCTGCATGCACACCTTACATCCGTAAGTCTCTGTAGTTCCCCGGGCTGCTGCTGTGGATACAGCTCTTTCTGAACTGCAAGCCACTTGAGATGAACGTACGAGCCAGATACAAAGTTTTATAAAGCTTCTGCAGGAGAGCAAACACGTTAACTGCCTCAGGCACTGATTTTACAGCATCGGCAAGAACCAAATTCAAACAATGTGCATTACAGTGCACATAAAATGCAAATCTTGCACTGTTTTTAAATCCGTGCAGACACACCAGAATGCTTTCCGCTCATGACGGATGCACCGTCACCGCCTTGCCCCACAAGATTATTTCTGTAGTCCAGACCACGTTTTTCATGGCAATCAATTATAATTTTTCTGAGACCTGCTGCATCTAGAATTTCGGCTGACTGTGGCCTCGTTGTAATAGTACCTCACAACTAAAGACATTTTGTAATGCTCCGGGTGTCGTGGGTGTGGAGTCAAATGCAGGAGACAGAGAGTTCAATGCTGCGCGTCCTTTAATCGCACCAATGCACCACAGGGTGCTCACAAAAACGTTACGTTCCCAAAACACAGGGAATCAAAATGTACAAATGGGACACAACGTGCCTATACCACAGAGCCGAAGGTTTACAATGAAATAATCCCGCACAACAACCAGGCGGGCCGGCTGTCTAATAAAGACAAACTAATTACACATTCACAGGTGCTACCACTCAACATACAAGGAGGGGAAGGAAAAACAATCAGTGGCAGCTAATAGGCCGGTGACGACGACCGCCGAGCGCCACCTGCCCGGGAAAGGGAAACACCCTCGGTCGGACTCGTGACAGTACCCCCCCCCTGACGCGTGGCTCCCGCAGCGCGCCGACACCGGCCTCGAGGTCGCCCCGGAGGACGAGGCGCAGGGCGATCCGGATGGAGGCGATGGAAATCCCTCAACATGGAGGGATCCAAGATGTCCCCCACCGGTACCCAGCACCTCTCCTCCGGACCGTACCCCTCCCAGTCCACGAGGTACTGCAGGCCCCTCACCCGGCGTCTTGAGTCCAGAATGGCCCGGATCGTGTACGCCGGGGACCCCTCGATGTCCAGCGGGGGGGGAGGGACCTCCGGTACCTCACTGTCCTGCAGGGGACCAGCTACCACCGGCCTGAGGAGAGACACATGAAACGAGGGGTTAATACGATAATAGGAAGGGAGTTGTAATCGATAACACACCTCGTTTATCCTCCTCAGGACTTTAAAGGGCCCTACACACTGCGGACCCAGCTTCCGGCAGGGCAAGCGGAGAGGTAGGTTTCGGGTCGAGAGCCAGACCCTGTCCCCCGGTACAAACACGGGGGCCTCACTGCGGTGGCGGTCAGCACTCCTCTTCTGCCGTCCACTCGCTTGTCGTAGAGATTCCTGGACGGCCCTCCAGGTCTCCTTGGAGCGCTGTACCCATTCCTCCACCGCAGGAGCCTCGGTCTGGCTCGGATGCCATGGTGCCAGGACCGGCTGGTACCCCAACACACACTGAAAAGGGGACACGTTAGTAGAGGAGTGGCGTAGTGAGTTCTGAGCCATTTCAGCCCAGGGAATGTATCGTGCCCACTCCCCTGGCCGATCCTGGCAATACGACCGCAGAAACCTACCCACCTCCTGGTTCACTCTCTCCACCTGCCCATTACTCTCGGGGTGATAACCGGAGGTCAGGCTGACAGAGACCCCCAAACGTTCCATGAACGCTCTCCATACCCGGGACGTGAATTGGGGGCCCCGATCAGAAACGATGTCCTCCGGCACCCCGTAGTGCCGGAAGACATGGGTGAATAACGCCTCCGCAGTCTGTAGGGCTGTAGGGATACCGGGCAACGGGAGGAGACGGCAGGACTTAGAGAACCGATCCACAATCACCAGAACCGTGGTGTTCCCCTGAGACGGCGGGAGATCGGTTAGGAAATCTATGGACAGATGTGACCATGGCCGCTGTGGAACAGGGAGGGGTTGTAGCTTCCCTCTAGGAAGGTGCCTAGGAGCCTTACTCTGAGCGCACACTGAACAGGAGGAGACATAACCCTTAACGTCCTTAGCCAACGTAGGCCACCAATACCTCCCCTGAAGGCTCCCCACTGTCCTCGTCACCCCAGGGTGACCCGAGGAGGGTAGAACGTGAGCCCACCGAATCAGTTTGTCCCGAACACCAAGCGGCACGTACCTTCGCCCCGCTGGACACTGAGAAGGCGCGGGTTCAGCCCGTAACGCCCGCTCGATGTCCGAGTCCACCTCCCATACCACTGGGGCTACCAGCTTCGATGCGGGAAGGATGGGAGTAGGTTCGGTGGACCCATCCTCCGTGTCATAAAGGCGGGACAGTGCGTCAGCCTTCACGTTCTGGGAGCCCGGTCTATAAGACAAAGTAAATCGGAACCGGGTGAAGAACATGGCCCACCTTGCCTGACGTGGGTTAAGTCTCCTAGCTGCCCGAATATACTCCAGATTCTGGTGGTCGGTCCAGATGAGAAAGGGGTGTTTAGCCCCCTCAAGCCAGTGTCTCCACACCTTCAGAGCTCTAACCACCGCTAGCAACTCCCGGTCCCCCACATCATAGTTACGCTCCGCTGGGCTGAGCTTCCTTGAGAAGAAAGCGCAGGGTCGGAGTTTTGGTGGCGTACCCGAGCGCTGTGATAGCACGGCACCCACCCCAGCCTCGGACGCGTCCACCTCCACTATGAATGCTAGAGAGGGGTCCGGATGCGCCAACACGGGCGCATCAGTAAACAGCGCCTTCAACTTGTTGAATGCTCCGTCCGCCTCTGCTGACCACTGCAAACGCACCGGGCCCCCCTTCAGCAGTGAGGTGATGGGAGCCGCTACCTGGCCAAAACCCCGGATAAACCTCCGGTAGTAGTTGGCAAAACCCAGAAAACGCTGCACCTCCTTTACCGTGGTCGGAGTCGGCCAATTACGCACGGCCCTAATGCGGTCACCCTCCATCACTACCCCCGAGGTGGAAATGCGATATCCCAGAAAAGAGACGGCTCGTTTAGAGAACACGCATTTCTCAGCCTTGACGTATAGGTCATGCTCCAGCAGTCTACCAAGCACCTTGCGCACCAGAGACACATGCGCGGTGTGAGTGGCCGAGTAGATCAGAATGTCATCGATATAAACCACCACTCCCTGCCCGCACAGGTCCCTGAGAATCTCGTCTACAAAGGATTGGAAAACGGCTGGAGCATTCTTTAACCCATACGGCATGACGAGGTACTCATAGTGGCCTGATGTAGTACTAAATGCGGTTTTCCACTCGTCTCCCTTCCGAATACGCACCAAACTATACGCGCTCCTGAGATCCAGTTTTGTGAAGAACTGCGCTCCGTGGAACGATTCCACCGCCGTAGCGATGAGAGGTAGAGGGTAACTATACCCCACTGTGATGGCGTTTAGACCTCTATAATCGATACACGGACGCAAGCCTCCCTCCTTTTTCCTCACAAAAAAGAAACTTGAGGAGACGGGTGAAATGGAGGACCGAATGTACCCCTGTCCCAGCGCCTCCGTGACATATGTCTCCATTGCCAACGTCTCCTCCTGGGACAGCGGGTACACGTGACTCTTGGGAAGCGCAGCGTCTACCTGGAGATCTATCGTACAATCCCTTCCCGGTCGATAAGGTGGTAATTTAGTCGCTTTCACTTTACTGAAAGCGATTGCCAAATCGGCATACTCGGGGGGAATGCACACCGTGGAACCCTGGTCTGGACTCTCCACCGACGTGGCACCGATGGAAACTCCCAAACACCTTCCAGAACACTCCTCTGACCACCCCTGGAGAACCCCCTGTTTCCACGAAATTTTAGGATTGTGCCGGGCCAGCCAGGGAGTCCCCAGCACCACTGGAAACGCAGGCGAGTCAATAATAAAGAAACTGATACGCTCCCTATGATTCCCCTGCGTCACCATGTCCAGTGGGACCGTGGTCTCCCTGACCATCCCTGACCCTAATGGCCGGCTATCTAGGGAGTGCACGGGGAAAGGAGAATCTATCGGCACCAGCGGAACCCCTAACTTAAGGGCGAGTCCGCGATCCATAAAGTTCCCAGCTGCGCCTGAATCGACGAGCGCCCTATGCTGGGAAGAGGGAAAAAAGCGAAGGAAAAAAGTTAAGACAAACATGTGGCCAACAGGGGGTTCTGGGTGAGTTTGATGCTGACTCACCTGGGGTGACCGAGAAGCGTTCCGCCTGCCATCTCTACTCCCAGACGGACCCCCCCAGCACCGATCAGACGTGTGTCCTCTCCGACCACAGTTGGTGCAGGGAAGGCCTCCTCCTCCGGTACCCCTCGGCGCAGCCCCTCCCAACTCCATCGGAATGGGAGCGGAGGGGCTGGGTGGTGGAACGCACAGGACCCTCTCTGAACGCCCGCGGGCAGCCAGCAGATTATCCAGTCGAATGGACATGTCAATCAGCTGATCCAGTGACAGAGTGGTGTCCCGACACGCTAACTCCCGGCGGACATCCTCTCGGAGACTACACCTGTAGTGGTCCATGAGAGCCCTGTCGTTCCACCCAGATCCGGCTGCCAAGGTCCGGAACTCCAGCGCGTAATCCTGGGCGCTCCTCCTCTCCTGCCTGAGGTGAAATAGTTGTTCTCCCGCCGCTCGGCCGTCTAGAGGGTGATCAAACACGGCGCGGAAGCGACGGGAAAACTCTGGGTAGTGCTCCCGCGCTGAGTCTGGACCATTCCAGACCGCGTTCGCCCATTCCAGGGCACGACCCGTGAGGCAGGAGATGAGGACACTCACCCTCTCTTCTCCTGAGGGAGTGGGTCTGACGGTGGCCAGGTATAGCTCCAGCTGGAGCAGAAACCCCTGGCAACCCGCCGCCGCTCCATCATAAGCCCTCGGTAGCGTCAGACGGAGGGTGCTGGAGTCGGGAGATGGGGAGTCCGGAACCGTGGGTGCCGAAGGTGGAGAGAGGAGCCCACTCCTCTCCCATCTGTCCATTCTCTCCATCACTTGATCCATCGCGGATCCGATCCGATGAAGGACGGTGGTGTGGTGGAGAACCCGTTCCTCCATCGATGGGAGAGGGTTGGCTGCTGCTCCTGCTGACTCCATCAATTTGATGGGTGCGGGATTCTGTAATGCTCCGGGTGTCGTGGGTGTGGAGTCAAATGCAGGAGACAGAGAGTTCAATGCTGCGCGTCCTTTAATCGCACCAATGCACCACAGGGTGCTCACAAAAACGTTACGTTCCCAAAACACAGGGAATCAAAATGTACAAATGGGACACAACGTGCCTATACCACAGAGCCGAAGGTTTACAATGAAATAATCCCGCACAACAACCAGGCGGGCCGGCTGTCTAATAAAGACAAACTAATTACACATTCACAGGTGCTACCACTCAACATACAAGGAGGGGAAGGAAAAACAATCAGTGGCAGCTAATAGGCCGGTGACGACGACCGCCGAGCGCCACCTGCCCGGGAAAGGGAAACACCCTCGGTCGGACTCGTGACACATTTGTTCTTTTTCTTTTTAAATCTTTGGTTTCATCTGCAATTACGCTAAAAAAACTTCACTTTCTTGTATTTATCTTATTATTTCAGTCTGTACCGTCTCAGCTAAGCCCTCGAGAACTTCGTTCTGGATTTGGTGGCTTGTGTACTTAGCGTTGCCACATGCATTCATCCATCCTTTTCTCTATGAGAGGGTCAGGCTTTGCTATTTTTTTTCTAAGCTTGTCAAAAGAAATACCCCTTGTTGTGAGAGTCAATAGACTCTCGATGACCTCTCTGCGCTATATTTTGAGTGGCAGTTTAATAGGAGCACATGAGCAATTGTTGTAATGTAAGTACAGTTTTCCTCCACTTTCTTTTTCCAGTCCTCATTTATGAAATCTAACATTGATGAGTTGCTGTCAAAAGCCTTTTTATACTGATTCCAAGCAAACATAGTATTGATATGATGCTCTGCCTTCGAATGGAGCTTAAACCCAGAATCTATAATAATATATTATATGCTAGGGTCTATTTTTCTCCACTTCCTGTCTGGCAGATGTGCCCAAAGTAAACTGCCTGTTACTCAGGCCCAGAAGCCAGGATTTGCATATAATTGGTACCATTGGATAGAAAACACTTTGCAGTTTGTGGAATTGTTAAAATCATGTATGGGACTATAACACAAATGATATGGCAGGAGAAAATCCAAAGAAAAACCACCTGGAAAATATATTTTTTGAGAGCCCATGCTCTTACAATGGAAAGCTATGGGCTATATGCAATTCCAGCTCCCAGATTGCAATTCCTATGGCTTCCACTAGATGTCAACAGTCTTTGTTCAAGGTTTCAGGCTTGTTTCTTCTGAAATGAGGAAGAATTTTGAGTTTTGGTACTGGGAGTCAGAGTTGGAAGTCAGTCTGTGCGCACTCGGCGAAGAGGACGCATACCTGCTAATTTTACTTTCCTATTGAACATATTTCTTTCCGTATGAAATATTATAGTTGAATTACATTTTAGGGTACCTGAGGATTAAATAGAAACTTATTTTGACTTGTTTTAACAAAGTTTAGCGGTAGCTTTCTGGATTCGTTTCTCTGCATGTTGAATGAGTGGATTACTCAAATCAATGGCACCAACTAAACATACTTTTTGGGATATAAAGAAGGATTTTATCTAACAAAACTGACATGCATGGTGTAGCTGGGACCCTTTGGATTGCAAATCAGAGGAATATTTTCAAAAAGTAAGTGAATATTTAATCGCTATTTGTGATTTTATGAAGCCTGTGTTGGTTGAAATTTTTTTGGATGTGGGGAGCCGTCTTCAAACAATCGCATGGCATGCTTTCGCTGTCAAGCCTATGGTAAATTGGACAATGCTGTTAGATTAACAAGACTTTAAGCTTTTAACCGATATAAGACACTTGCATGTACCTAAATGTTTAATATCCATAATTGTATTTATTTATTTGAAATGCGCTCTCTAACTAGCTATGTATTTTCAAAATAACAATTTTTCTGAGACTTTAAAAACTTTCCAAAACAAAAAACTGAGCTCTCCCTCGTTCTGCGTTCAACATGGCTTTATGGTGTAAAAACTGAATGTGTTACCCAAAGATAGATTTAACAAGTCATTTTGCATTCATTTGCACCTCCCTATTGCAGATAACAAGCTTCCATTCCCCATCTCAGAAGAGGAGTTATGGCTGATTTAAGATGAAATTGTCAACCCTTACTTACTTACTTACTTTGTCACCTTATATAGTATTTTTTAAATTTATTTAACCTCTGGAGATGGGATTTTTTTTTTGTGAAGTACTCTTTATGACAATGTTAAAATTAAGTGTAATAAAACTATTTTTTGCCAGAATTGCACTACCCAAAAGGCACCCACTTATTGTAGCTAGTGACATGCATCATGATGTGGTAAGATCTGATGCTGGTACATCATTACTGTACTAGAACTAGGCCCTTTAATTAAAGGCACAATCTGTAGTTTCAACAGCCTGACCCTGCTGCTGTACTTGGTAAGGTTAACAGTCCAAACTTTTTTTTTTCGTCCCCTTCAACAATCAATCAATTAATCATATGTATTTATAAAGCCCTTTTTAGCAGAGTGCTTTACAGAAACCCAGTCTAAAACCTCAAACAGCATGCAATGTAGATGGTGGCAGGAAGAAAGGCAGGAACCTAAGGAGAAACCTAGAGAGGAACCAGGCTCTGTGGGGTGGCTGTGCCGGGTGGAGATTATAAGAGTAAATGGCCATTAAGGCCAGATTGTTCTTCAAGAAGTTCAAACGTTCATAGATGACCAGCAGGGTTGAAATAATAATCACAGTGGCTGTAGAGGGTGCGGCAGGTCAGTACCTCAGGAGTAAATGTCAGCTGGTTTTTTATAGTCGAGCATTCATATGTCGAGACAGCAGGTGCGGTAGAGAGAGAGTCGAAAACAGCATGTCCAGGAAAAGGTAGCACGTCCGGTGAACAGGTCAGGGTTCCATAGCCGCAGGCAGAACAGTTGAAACTGGAGAAGCAGCATGGCCAGGTGGACTGGGGACAGCCAGGAGTCATCAGGCCAGGTAGTCCTGAGGCATGATCCTAGGGCTCAGGTCCTCCAGGGGGAGGGAGAGAGAGAGAATTAGAGGGAGCATACTTAAATTCACATAGGACATAAGATAAGACGGGGAGAATTACACCAGATATAACAGACTGACCCTGGGCAGTCTGTTAGGCCCGGCACATAGACTATTGCAGCATAAATACTGAAGGCTGAGACAGGGGAGGGGTTGGGGGACACTGTTGCCCCGTCTGACAATACAATACCCCCGGACAGGGCCAAACCAGGGTAGATATAACCCCACCCACGTTTCCAAAGCACAGCCCCCACACCTCTAGAGGGATATCAACAGACCAACAACTTACTATCCTGAAACAAGGTATAGCCCACGAAGATCTCCTCCACCACAAGAGCCCAAAGAGGGCTCTTACACAACACAACACAACTAAGAGTCACAATGACACGCAACCAAAACCCAGAAGTGATACCATTAAAACATTGTCCATCTGTTTGAGAATTAAATAGAGAACAACAAATCTGTTTTGTTGAGTGTATCGTGATTGAATTTTATCACCAAGACCAATCCAATTGTTCCAAACCACTGCTGCTGCATGGATAGCCTTGTAATGTCAATTTCGCTGTTTTGTCTACGAGAGTTATGGATCTTGGCAGATAGAGCATTGTACTGAAACGACTAAACCATGGTGGTTTTAGTGTAGACTCCATGTATTACTTAACTAACGCAGGAGTTATTCAAAAACTGACTTTACAGCCATGAACTCACTGAACTTTTATTCACATTCATGAAGTCAAAGATCATACCCACCTCACACCATTACAAATAAAAAGTGAGGTTAGCATGATTTTGGGGGTATGATCTTTGACCATCTGTAACGTTCTCATTCATCATTATTCACGACTCATCCAGGATTACTCATAATTAGGGTAGCATCCAGATTAACGTAGAAGTGTTTAGAAACACAGATTCTTATTTACATCAGAAGCGACTCCAAAATAACACAATACATTGTTAACCATTCATTTCCATTGAGAACAAAATCATCAGAAACCCAACTCAAAACGAACTGCAAATGCATCCAATAATTTTGTATGGTCACTACCTTGATGTTGTCATTGCGTGCTAGGAATATGGGACAAATTACTAAACGTTTTGACTACTTTATTGATAACAATATTTTGGAGTGTCAATTTTGACTCTTATTTTTTTTTTATAAAACAATATTGCCCTTTAAACAAAATCTCTTTCTCTGAGCAATTGGATTAGTATAAAATAATATCACTTCACAATTGTTTTATCATACAATATGGTATTTGAATGATTTATTGGTGATCTTTATCAAGGGTGTGAATAAATTCAGACCCTAATGTTCTGCACCATATAATAGACCAGTGTAGAACATGTGTTTCTATTCCACAATGCAAAGTTAACAGTAGCTTTCAGACACAAGTTGTTGTTGATAGACAGCTTTCCCATGACCAACTGTAGGCCTACCGTCCTGTAAGGTTATGAGAAATATAGTCAGGCTTACTACAGTTGTCCGTGGTCAGATATACCAGAAAGTAAAGCCAGACACTCCACGTTGTGCTCCTGTAGCTAGGCTTTGTATTAGGACCTGTGTGGACTAAACAATTGACTGACCCAGATTGTATGAATGTCAATTCCCTACTCACGCCCACATCAAATATATATATTTTTTAAAGGAATTCATCAGAGGCATAACGGAGTATTGTGAAAGCTGACTAGTTACTTCTACTGCAATATTGCATAAAGAATCATTCAAATCCAGTTTAGAGTATTATTCCCTCTATGTTCAGACAGAAGCCCAGCTCTCTTTGGGCATCTGTGGCGACAGGCAGATAATCCCTGTTAACTACAGGACAGTATGTGTGTTGTTCAGCCCTAGCTACCTTTACACGTCACTAACGTCAACACCGCCAGGATGGAAAAGTCAGGAAGGAAAGGGATCTCCCAATTCCATTGCCTCATATCTCCCTGCCCTGTGGGCCCACAACACCAACAACCCTACCTGGGTTATAATAGCCATGTGGGTGCTTATATTTGTCCTATTGTGTAATGTGTACTGTGTATTTGTGTGTTTGTACTGTACACACTAAAAAGAAACGGTTTTATATAGTGTCAAATGAGGGTTGTTTCGCTTGGTAGTATAGCAGAACCATATTTGGTGCTATACGGAACCTTTTTATATAATATTCCTTTTATATATATTCTACATAACACCAAAAAAAAAAAGGTTTGGCAATGTTTAAAAGCCTTTTTTACATTTAACATTTACATTTTGGCCATTTAGTAGATTCTCTTTTCCAGAACGACTTACAGTCGGTGTTCCAATTCATCCCAGAGATGTTCGGTGGGGTTGAGGTGAGGGCTCTGTGCAGGCCAGTCAAGTTCTTCCACACCATTCTCGAACAAACCATTTCCGTACGCACCTCACTTTGTGCACGGTGGCAGTGTCATGTTAAAAAAGGAAAGGGCCTTCCCCAAACTATTGCCATAAAGTTGGAAGCACAGAATCGGCTGCAATATGTTGTAGAGTATGTTGTAGCGTTAGAATTTCCCTTCACTGGAACTAAGGAGCTTAGCACAGACCATGAAAAACAGCCCAGACCAGTATTCCTTCTCTACCAAACTTTACAGTTGGCACAATGCATTTGGACAGAGCTGTGTGCAAACCAAGCCCCCACATATGCTACTGAGCTACTGCCCCTACATTGGAATTATTACCCTGAGTGAGATGAAATAACCTTTTTTGAACTGAAAATAACCATTATTTTGGTTAGTATGATTCCACATACAACCATCATCCTTCTTAAGGAATTCAGATTATTTTTTGTGTGTGTATATCAAACAAACCTTTTGTTACGACGCCATTAGAGGGATAGGTTAGTCAACAGATTCTCAAATCTGAAAACCTGCCTATTTTAATTTTTTCTTGCTTCTGACAATTAATGAGGATTTCTGGAGAAACTATTGAGAGGGAAGCAAAGAGACATTTGAGTCTGATGTGTCATGTCTCTGAGACTGGAAATATGGGCTTCATGGTCAATTCATAGAGAAACAGAGAGAGTGGACACATGAGGGAGAGTGGGATTCCTCTACTCTTTATGTGGTCAAGTCACGGCGAATACAGGTTGAAAAGCTCTAATTTTGAACCATTGTCAGGAGGGTTGTTCAACTATTTAACAAATATGTTTGGACTCGTTTCACGTCCAGACGGAGAAAGAGGCGGTTGAGTTTCTCACCCTTGTTTAATGGACTCTCCTGATTCCCATGAGAGGTGGTCTAGAACTAGAGATCAGGATCAGTATAGATGGGGAAATATAATCATCAATACAACCCAAAGTAGTCGCTGAACAGCTTGGAAACAATGTATTGCAGAAAGGCTAAATGCTGGGCAAGATGAACAGAAGGAGAGAGACACAACAACATGCTCTGAGCCATGGAGGTTGTTAAGGTTACCATTATGATAATGCACACAAACAGGCCTACCCAGACAAACACAGGGACACACCTAAGGGGAGGTGTTTATATTTACTTTGTACAGCTACAGGTGGGCCGATTTCATTCTAGTAGGCACGGCTGTTGTTGCACCTGTACCAGTCTCTGCTCTGGTTCTTCCCTACACACAGGAAGCAGCCTCACACAGAGGTAGCCCGACTCCAGACTACTTTTGTAACAGGTATGAAACAACAACGCTCTTTTTAATCTCTTTTTCTCTCTTTTTAGTTAATCACAACTTTGCTAAAATACGACTGTTTATTATTTAACTCTCTACAATGTCCTCGCCCCGTGGAAATACAATAACAAAATCGGTCTTCTCATGAAAACGTCTGTAGCGTCCGAACGATTTGGCGAAGTATTATTGAACGATGAGAAATCTCGTGAACACGATGGTGTTCTCCGTTCTGCTCTAGGATGTTCACAAGACTCGTCTGAAGGTTCCCGGGTACGAGTTGAACAAACAACAAATATATGGAAGTATATATGGATAGTTCAGCACCTAAAATAAGGTGATAAATACTAGTCATAATTTTTTTTTAATGCAGTGTAAATCGTTTTCCTCGTCTCTCAGATATAGAATAGGTACTTCAGAACAAACTTCATCTTTGAAAATGTTTTGGGGTCTATCTGTTCCATGTAGTGAATCTAGTATTCAATGCATTTCTATTGGCTAATAGCAGGTATACCAAATTCAATGTTTCATACCCCAAAAAAATGAATATATATTTTTTTGATACATGAAGGGGTCTTAAAATTCTAACTCAAATAGCTAAATAATCCTTGCTATGACTCTCTTAAAACAAGTCCATATTGTATGTTAGTTTAGAACCCCCCCCCCCTCCTCCCCAGCTTAGACAGGGATAACACTCTAGAGGGTTAATGGAGAGCCATGCAATTACTAAATTCAACTTATTACATGGAAAATGCCTTAGTAGTCGAATGGCAACTCAAGCCAAAGTATTGTGAGTTGCATAATGAAAACCTAACGTTGTGGTCTTGCACAGGGGATATTTAAAGCATTCAGCTTTACTTACGTCAAATCAACATCTATTCCACTTTGGTTCAACATAATTTAATTGAAATTGCTTGGAAACAACGTTGATTCAGCAAGTGTCTTCCCATCGAGCGTCAATTCTTTCCACTGAGATGATGCACAGAATGCTGACAGAGCAGAAAAGACACTGTTTCATAAATATTGATCTTTCAAGCATGGCTCAAGCAAAGATAAGAGTTTCTGGTTATAAAACAGTCAAGCCTTCCTGAAGTGATAAAGGCCAGGATTAAATCCGATCAGTCGTAGATTTGCGTTGTAAGGGCCTGACATTTAAAGGTCCTTTTCAATTCTTCTAACATCACTTCTTTCCACTGAGAAAACTAAAAATATAGTAACAACAGTTTGTCTTACTTCTATTTGTGCTTTAATACTTTTTCACCAAGAAACTAAACCAAGAAACAGATTAGTGCTGTTGTCAACGTTTTGTTTTTAGATTTAAAGTGTTGAGACACAACAACTAAGTAAGAATAGAGTTTAAACTGACAACTACGATCTGATGACAACGACAACAACGGAAAACCTGAGACTGATCTAAGGTTTTTAATTACAGATCTACATGACTGTTTTTACAGATCTACATGACTGTTTTTACAGATCTACATGACTGTTTTTACAGATCTACATGACTGTTTTTACAACATCAAAAAGGAGTATGTTGACAAGAATGATAGGTTGTTGATCAAAGGTCTGATCTGAATCTTCCATATCTGTGAACTTTAAGTTGTATTAAAGGTTAAAGACACCCTCCAGAAGTTGTTTCACTGTTGAAAACCGATATCCTAAGTATAAATACAGTGAAGTACGCATACTAAAGGGTAAAAACAAAATTGTTTTGAGCAAAATATTGTTTTTTTGTAAACAACTGCAAACAAAGAGTAGGTCATTCATGGAGTTGGTCTGATTGGAATCTGTGATGTCATCCTAGTTTGTTTGTGGTCCGAGAGCATCATGAAGTGAAGAGGGCGTCAGTCGATGACACCTAGACGCTGACAGTGCAGAAAAAGACACTGTTTAAAAAAAAAAAAAATTGTTGTCTATTGATCTTTCAAAAGATGGCACAAGCTATGAATAATACAGTTTTCACATGAACGATAGCAAAGTGACATTTTTCGAGAGGTTCTCGAAGAGATATCGATTCTCGAGAGGCAATACTGTTGTGTAAACTTGCGAAATTATCACAACTTGAAGCATTACCTCGGGAGGTCGCGCACGACACTCGCCCAACAGTTGCAACACACATTTCCTGGCGGCAACGTGGATAGATGGAAATCGCCACACAATGCTACAAATGAAGAAACATAGCCTACAGTATATGTATGATCTACTGTCCTGAGCTACTGTCCTGTTGGTTTTCAGTCCAACCCTCTTCCTGGAGATCTACTGTCCTGTTGGTTTTCAGTCCAACCCTCTTCCTGGAGATCTACTGTCCTGTTGGTTTTCAGTCCAACCCTCTTCCTGGAGAGCTACGGTCCTGTTGGTTTTCAGTCCAACCCTCTTCCTGGAGATCTACTGTCCTGTTGGTTTTCAGTCCAACCCTCTTCCTGGAGATCTACTGTCCTGTAGGTTTTCAGTCCAACCCTCTTCCCGGAGATCTACTGTCCTGTTGGTTTTCAGTCCAACCCTCTTGCTGGAGATCTACTGTCCTGAAAAAGTAGTATATGTATGACAGTACAGTATATGTATGATCTACAACAGGGCTACCCAACCCTCTTCCTGGAGATCTACTGTCCTGTTGGTTTTCAGTCCAACCCTCTTCCTGGAGATCTACTGTCCTGTAGGTTTTCAGTCCAACCCTCTTCCCGGAGATCTACTGTCCTGTTGGTTTTCAGTCCAACCCTCTTGCTGGAGATCTACTGTCCTGAAAATGTTGAATGTTTTAAAATGCTTTAGAATGTTTTAGAATGCTTTAGAATGTTTTAAAATGCTTTAGAATGCTTTAGAATGTTTGTCCACAGAGGAACTGAAGGTTAAAAGGGGTGACAGAAGGGCCCAGGGCAGTACAGGGGGCTGCACCCACCCGCGTGAACAACGCCGGTTCTATGCCAGTGAATACTGAGTGGGGTGGCAGAATGTTATCTGCTGTTTTTTTTTTAAGTGAACATGTCATAGAGTTGTAAACGAGGGGCCCTGAGCGGTACAAGAAATACACCCTGTTTGGTTGGACAAAATACTTTCCCTCCTTTCATCCCTCTAGTCCAGTTGTCTCTGAATAGGTGACACGGAGCTGTGTGGAACAGGAGCTCAACTAGCCTGGAACCCAGATCTTGCCATTGGTGTGACAATGACCTTAGGAGTTCGGCAAGAAAGCACAAACAGCTCCGAGACCAGGCTAGAGCTTTATGCTACGATTCTCTGTCCTGCTCGCTCCTCATCCGTGTGTTAGAGGGAAGTTTACTGTAGGGCATGGCCTGCTTTGCTATGGTTGTGTGCACTTTATTCACGTGTTGATTCTGACGTGTAGTTTTGTACACTGAAGGTGTAAGCTCCAGCAACAGGCCAGAGGCTACAGTATATTGCACGTGAACTGTGCTGCCATTGGATGCAAAGGTTTTCAGCACAAACAAACAATATGGAAGGGCACCAGCTTCACGGAATGTTACTGCATGCAAGCAAACGGTGTGTGTCCGTGTGTGTGAGTCCGTGTGTGTGTGTGTGTCCGTGTGTGTGTGTGTGTCCGTGTGTGTGTATGCGTGGGTGTATGCGTGTGTGTGAGTCCGTGTGTGTGAGTCCGTGTGTGTGAGTCCGTGTGTGTGTGCGTGTGTGTCCGTGTGTCCGTGTGTCCGTGTGTGTGAGTCCGTGTGTGTGTGTGTGTGTGTCCGTGTGTGTGTGTGCGTGCGTGTGTGCCAGTGTGTGCATGCATTTGTGTCCGTGTGTTGTGTGTGTGTCTCCGTGTGTGTGTGTGTGTGTCCGTGTGTGTGTATGCGTGGGTGTATGCGTGTGTGTATGTGTATGTATGCGTGTGTGTCCGTGAGTGTGAGTGTGAGTGTGATAGCGCGTGCTTGGATGCGTGAGTGTCTCCCTCCCTAGACTGGTGGCCTACAGTAACTAGATGTTCCTGTGTTTACAAGGACATCTGGGTTGCTTCAGCTGTAAATGCATTATCGTAAATGGACAATTATTCAAATAAATGAATGCCTGATTTGATCTAATTTGTTAAAACTGCCGTCTTACCAACCCTGCTGTGCGTGGTGTCTGACAGCAAAAGCATCTAATTAACATGAAAAGCCAAATGAAAAACGAATTAACACTATTTGAGATACTTATCAGACATTCTATACGGTACCCTGCTCTTCCTCTGTGGAAATACCCTGTTATGACTGCATGGAGAACGATGAAAACTGAATAGAACTCAAAGAGAACGTGTGAATTGTAATCTGACCAAAGTGTAACTTGATTAAATTAAACTGAAATGAAGACTTTTTACTGTAGGCTACCCATATTGGATTGCATTGTGTTTTTACACCAGCGTGCTGCAAGACTCATGCCTAGACTCCTAGGTTGTGTTTTTACACCAGCCTTGCTGCAAGACTCATGCCTAGACTCCTAGCTTGTGTATTTCCACCAGCGTGCTGCAAGACTCATGCCTAGACTCCTAGCTTGTGTTTTTACACCAGAGTGCTGCAAGACTCATGCCTAGACTCCTAGCTTGTGTATTTCCACCAGAGTGCTGCAAGACTCATGCCTAGACTCCTAGCTTGTGCATTTACACCAGCGTGCTGCAAGACTCATGCCTTGACTCCTAGCTTGTGTTTTTACACCAGCCTTGCTGCAAGACTCATGCCTAGACTCCTAGGTTGTGTTTTTCCAAATACAGCTGTTTTCATAGATTTCGATTAATACAATGTTTTACTTGGTTATCGAAATCTGAGTAAAAACCACAAAAAAAAGCACACAACTATTAACATTTGGAGGGACATAACACTCAGATCTTTGATGCTCTTATGAGATAAACATCCACATGAGACAAGATAGAATTATCCTTATTAAATGCATTAATAACATTTTAGGGTTTAAGGCCGCTAGCTATATAAAACATTACTAGGGAGTCAGCCTGTTAACATCCACAGGAAACAAAATAGAATTATCCTTATTAAACACATTAAACATTAAAGGGTTTAAGGCCGGCACCTGTAGAAAATATTACCAGAGAGTCAGCCTGTTAACATATTTGAAGGGGGCCATTGTGAGTTTCTTGACAAACTTTCCTTGTTGGAGAAACACTGACCATATTGTCCTGGGGAGGCGAAAGTCTTAATTAAGTTTGACTGAGGCTGAATTCCAAATGGCAACCCTTTAGTTGAGGATGCCTGGTCATTCTTTAAAAGTAACTTCCTCACCATTTTAGATAAGCATGCTCCGTTCAAAAAATGCAGAACTAAGAACAGATACAGCCCTTGGTTCACTCCAGACCTGACTGCCCTCGACCAGCACAAAAATATCCTGTGGCGGACTGCAATAGCATCGAATAGTCCCCGCGATATGCAACTGTTCAGGGAAGTCAGGAACCAATACACGCAGTCAGTCAGGAAAGCTAAGGCCAGCTTCTTCAGGCAGAAGTTTGCATCCTGTAGCTCCAACTCCAAAAAGTTCTGGGACACTGTGAAGTCCATGGAGAACAAGAGCACCTCCTCCCAGCTGCCCACTGCACTGAGGCTAGGTAACACGGTCACCACCGATAAATCCATGATTATCGAAAACTTCAACAAGCATTTCTCGCACTTCCGCCTGGCTACTCCAACCTCAGCTCCCCGCAGCTACCCGCCCCCCCGCAGCTACCCGCCCAAGCCTCTCCAGGTTCTCCTTTACCCAAATCCAGATAGCAGATGTTCTGAAAGAGCTGCAAAACCTGGACCCGTACAAATCAGCTGGGCTTGACAATCTGGACCCTCTATTTCTGAAACTATCCGCCGCCATTGTCGCAACCCCTATTACCAGCCTGTTCAACCTCTCTTTCATATCGTCTGAGATCCCCAAGGATTGGAAAGCTGCCGCAGTCATCCTCCCTCTTCAAAGGGGGAGACACCCTGGACCCAAACTGTTACAGACCTATATCCATCCTGCCCTGCCTCTCTAAGGTCTTCGAAAGCCAAGTCAACAAACAGGTCACTGACCATCTCGAATCTCACCGTACCTTCTCCGCTGTGCAATCTGGTTTCCGAGCCGGTCACGGGTGCACCTCAGCCACGCTCAAGGTACTAAACGATATCATAACCGCCATCGATAAAAGACAGTACTGTGCAGCCGTCTTCATCGACCTTGCCAAGGCTTTCGACTCTGTCAATCACCATATTCTTATCGGCAGACTCAGTAGCCTCGGTTTTTCGGATGACTGCCTTGCCTGGTTCACCAATTACTTTGCAGACAGAGTTCAGTGTGTCAAATCGGAGGGCATGCTGTCCGGTCCTCTGGCAGTCTCTATGGGGGTGCCACAGGGTTCAATCCTCGGGCCGACTCTTTTCTCTGTATATATCAATGATGTTGCTCTTGCTGCGGGCGATTCCCCGATCCACCTCTATGCAGACGACACCATTCTACAGTGCCTGAACTTACTTGAACTTGAACTTTGCGACCTTTTGTCACATTTCAGGCTTCATACATAAAGATATAAAACTGTATTTTTTTGTGAAGAATCAACAACAAGTGGGACACAATCATGAAGTGGAACGACATTTATTGGATATTTAAAACTTTTTTAACAAATCAAAAACTGAAAAATTGGGCGTGCAAAATTATTCAGCCCCTTTACTTTCAGTGCAGCAAACTCTCTCCAGAAGTTCAGTGAGGATCTCTGAATGATCCAATGTTGACCTAAATGACTAATGATGATAAATACAATCCACCTGTGTGTAATCAAGTCTCCGTATAAATGCACCTGCACTGTGATAGTCTCAGAGGTCCGTTAAAAGCGCAGAGAGCATCATGAAGAACAAGGAACACACCAGGCAGGTCCGAGATACTGTTGTGAAGAAGTTTAAAGCCGGATTTGGATACAAAAATATTTCCCTAGCTTTAAACATCCCAAGGAGCACTGTGCAAGCGATAATATTGAAATGGAAGGAGTATCAGACCACTGCAAATCTACCAAGACCTGGCCGTCCCTCTAAACTTTCAGCTCATACAAGGAGAAGACTGATCAGAGATGCAGCCAAGAGGCCCATGATCACTCTGGATGAACTGCAGAGATCTACAGCTGAGGTGGGAGACTGTCCATAGGACAACAATCAGTTGTATATTGCACAAATCTGGCCTTTATGGAAGAGTGGCAAGAAGAAAGCCATTTCTTAAAGATATCCATAAAAAGTGTCATTTGAAGTTTGCCACAAGCCACCTGGGAGACACACCAAACATGTGGAAGAAGGTGCTCTGGTCAGATGAAACCAAAATTGAACTTTTTGGCAACAATGCAAAACGTTATGTTTGGCGTAAAAGCAACACAGCTCATCACCCTGAACACTGTCAAACATGGTGGTGGCAGCATCATGGTTTGGGTCTGCTTTTCTTCAGCAGGGACAGGGAAGATGGTTAAAATTGATGGGAAGATGGATGGAGCCAAATACAGGACCATTCTGGAAGAAAACCTGATGGAGTCTGCAAAAGACCTGAGACTGGGATGGAGATTTGTCTTCCAACAAGACAATGATCCAAAACATAAAGCAAAATCTACAATGGAATGGTTCAAAAATAAACATATCCAGGTGTTAGAATGGCCAAGTCAAAGTCCAGACCTGAATCCAATCGAGAATCTGTGGAAAGAACTGAAAACTGCTGTTCACAAATGCTCTCCATCCAACCTCACTGAGCTCGAGCTGTTTTGCAAGGAGGAATGGGAAAAAATGTCAGTCTCTCAATGTGCAAAACTGATAGAGACATACCCCAAGCGACTTACAGCTGTAATCGCAGCAAAAGGTGGCGCTACAAAGTATTAACTTAAGGGGGCTGAATAATTTTGCACGCCCAATTTTTCAGTTTTTGATTTGTTAAAAAAGTTTGAAATATCCAATAAATGTCGTTCCACTTCATGATTGTGTCCCACTTGTTGTTGATTCTTCACAAAAAAATACAGTTTTATATCTTTATGTTTGAAGCCTGAAATGTGGCAAAAGGTCGCAAAGTTCAAGGGGGCCAAATACTTTCGCAAGGCACTGTATATACTTCCGGCCCGTCCTTGGACACTGTGCTATCTATCCTCCAAACGAGCTTCAATGCCATACAACACCAACTGCCTCCAACTGCTCTTAAACGCTAGTAAAACCAAATGCATGCTTTTCAATCGTTCGCTGCCTGCACCCGCACGCCTGACCAGCATCACCACCCTGGATGGTTCCGACCTTGAATATGTGGACATCTATAAGTACCTAGGTGTCTGGCTAGACTGTAAACTCTCCTTCCAGACTCATATCAAACATCTCCAATCGAAAATCAAATCAAGAATCGGCTTTCTATTCCGCAACAAAGCCTCCTTCACTCACGCCGCCAAACTTACCCTAGTAAAACTGACTATCCTACCGATCCTCGACTTCGGCGATGTCATCTACAAAATTGCTTCCAACACTCTACTCAGCAAACTGGATGCAGTTTATCACAGTGCCATCCGTTTTGTCACTAAAGCACCTTATACCACCCACCACTGCGACTTGTATGCTCTAGTCGGCTGGCCCTCGCTACATATTCGTCGCCAGACCCACTGGCTCCAGGTCATCTACAAGTCCATGCTAGGTAAAGCTCCGCCTTATCTCAGTTCACTGGTCACGATGGCAACACCCATCCGTAGCACGCGCTCCAGCAGGTGTATCTCACTGATCATCCCTAAAGCCAACACCTCATTTGGCCGCCTTTCGTTCCAGTTCTCTGCTGCCTGTGACTGGAACGAATTGCAAAAATCGCTGAAGTTGGAGACTTTTATCTCCCTCACCAACTTCAAACATCTGCTATCTGAGCAGTTAACCGATCGCTGCAGCTGTATATAGTCTATCGGTAAATAGCCCACCCATTTTTACCTACCTCATCCCCATACTGTTTTTATTTATTTACTTTTCTGCTCTTTTGCACACCAATATCTCTACCTGTACATGACCATCTGATCATTTATCACTCCGGTGTTATTAATCTACAAAATTGTAATTATTCGCCTACCTCCTCATGCCTTTTGCACACAATGTATATAGACTCCCCTTTTTTTTTCTACTGTGTTATTGACTTGTTAATTGTTTACTCCATGTGTAACTCTGTGTTGTCTGTTCACACTGCTATGCTTTATCTTGGCCAGGTCGCAGTTGCAAATGAGAACGTGTTCTCAACTAGCCTACCTGGTTAAATAAAGGTTAATTATTTATTTTTTTAAATAAAATAAAAATTAACTTTATACTGCTTTACCCATAGGGCTCTGGTCTAAAGTAGTGCCCTATATAGGGAATAGGTTGCCATTGACCATAGGGCTCTGGTCTAAACTAGTGCACTATATGGGGAATAGGGTGCCATTTGGGATGTATAAGGGGGTCATGTGATATACTTAGGACTGGTCACCACATATTGTCGCTAGGGGCTAAGAGCCTCTGGTTTTGGTGCACTGTGTCTACACTGCACACCAGTGGTCTGAAGCATTAAGAGCCTTAACGTCATAAAGTAGGTCTTAAATCAAGACGTCAGTTGTGTTAATTAACACATTTAGTATTGTGTGGTTTATTTTCAGTTTGAACATCTTAAAACATGCTTCCTCTTAGGCTAAATTAGCAATAATACATACTGTGTTAGTGCTGTAATCCTGAGTTTTATGACCAGTGAAATGTCATTAAAGTGAGGGTTATTCTACTGTATAACATAAACAGATTGATAGTAGGAGGATTTACTTTCACGTGAAAGCAGTTGTGGTAATGTGGAGATGATTCACAGACATACAGTAGGGCTTTCCATTCAAGAATATATATATATATATATATATATATATATATATATATATATATATATATATTTTACAATACATAACATCCACATACAAACGACACCATACGGACGCACACAAACATCCACAACGTCAGCCCTGCCCAGACCATCACATTCAAGAATATATTATTCTCTGAATAACAACACAAACATCCACAACGTCACCCCTGTCCAGACCATCACATTCAATAATATATTTTTCTCTGAATAACAACATTATAGAGGTAAAAAGCATAATGTTTTGTTTCCTGTTTTCATTTAAAGATATATTTGCATTTTTAGAGAAGGAGGGGGTTATGGGAACTTAGTAGAACCTTTTTTTTCCTGTGATCTCATACACTGAGTTCTATATTCTGGCAACCTAGGGCAACATCTTTAGCCAACAGGAAGCAGAGTTTGAGACCGGAGAGTCTCGTGAACTCAGTCAGATAACGTCAAACCACACTTGTTTTGGACAGAAGATAGGAGAGGTTTGATTGCACTCAGACGGAGAAAAGGAAGATGCTTTCAGGGGTGTGTGTGTGTGTGTGTGTGTGTGTGTGTGTGTGTGTGTGTGTGTGTGTGTGTGTGTGTGTGTGTGTGTGTGTGTGTGTGTGTGTGTGTGTGTGTGTGTGTGTGTGTGTGTGTGTGTGTGTGTGTGTGTGTGTGTGTGTGTGTGTGTGCGTGTGTTGTGTGTATGTGTGAGTAGGGAGGATGTTCTCTGTGGTTTGGCTGTGATGGATCCTTTCTTTGCCCGTGATCACACGATGAGAGTGTTCCAGTTTCCACATAGATTTTTCCCCTCAGTCTAACCTAGACCAATTCAGTCCTGTGGTACTTCCTCTACTGGCACAACCCTTTCCCCCAACACGTTGGACTCTCTCCACCAGATGAAAGTCACTTAAACGGTGGGCCATGCACTGCATTTGCATTCAAAAACCTCATCCATCATGCATTTAGTGTTGCCGGTTTTAAGATGAGTACAGAATCATTTGACCAAATTCACTGCAAAGTCAAATTGCTATTGAATTAGTACTCTGAAAATAGCACTATTGAAAACACCTGACTTAAAACATAGCAATCAAATATACAAACAGTCAGTGTGCCACAGAGTGTAAACCACAGTTGTTAATGTGGGTGTTGTAAAGTCTTACATGTTTCTCCTTAGATGACCTTGGTAAGACAGAAAATACGAGTTACAGGAAGCCCTGTGAGTAGCAGGGCATTAGTAACAAACTGGAGTAGGGAGAAGCCCTATGAGTAGCAGGGCATTAGAAACAAACTACAGTAGGGAGAAGCCCTATGAGAAGCCCTATGAGTAGCAGGGCATTAGAAACAAACTGTAGTAAGGAGAAGCCCTATGAGTAGCAGGGTATTACAAAACAAACTACAGTAAGGAGAAGCCCTATGAGAAGCCCTATGAGTAGCAGGGCATTAGAAACAAACTACAGCAGGGAGAAGCCCTATGAGTAGCAGGGTATTATAAACAAACTGGAGTAAGGAGAAGCCCTGTGAGTAGCAGGGCATTAGTAACAAACTGGAGTAGGGAGAAGCCCTATGAGTAGCAGGGCATTAGAAACAAACTGGAGTAGGGAGAAGCCCTATGGGTAGCAGGGCATTAGAAACAAACTACAGTAGGGAGAAGCCCTATGAGAAGCCCTATGAGTAGCAGGGCATTAGAAACAAACTGGAGTAAGGAGAAGCCCTATGAGTAGCAGGGCATTAGAAACAAACTGTAGTAAGGAGAAGCCCTATGAGTAGCAGGGCATTAGTAACAAACTAGAGTAAGGAGAAGCCCTATGAGTAGCAGGGCATTAGAAACAAACTACAGTAAGGAGAAGCCCTTTGAGTAGCAGGGCATTAGATAAAAACTACAGGAGGGAGAAGCCCTATGAGTAGCAGGGCATTAGTAACAAACTACAGTAAGGAGAAGCCCTATGAGTAGCAGGGCATTAGTAACAAACTACAGTAAGGAGAAGCCCTATGAGTAGCAGGGCATTAGAAACAAACTGTAGTAAGGAGAAGCCCTATGAGTAGCAGGGCATTAGTAACAAACTACAGTAAGGAGAAGCCCCATGAGAAGCCCTATGAGTAGCAGGGCATTAGAAACAAACTGTAGTAAGGAGAAGCCCTATGAGTAGCAGGGCATTAGATAAAAACTACAGGAGGGAGAAGCCCTATGAGTAGCAGGGTATTATAAACAAACTGGAGTAGGGGGAAGCCCTATGAGTAGCAGGGCATTAGTAACAAACTACAGCAGGGAGAAGCCCTATGAGTAGCAGGGCATTAGAAACAAACTACAGTAGGGAGAAGCCCTATGAGTAGCAGGGCATTAGTAACAAACTGCAGGAGCGAGAAGCCCTATGAGAAGCCCTATGAGTAGCCCTATGAGTAGCAGGGCATTAGTAACAAACTACAGCAGGGAGAAGCCCTATGAGTAGCAGGGTATTATAAACAAACTGGAGTAGGGGGAAGCCCTATGAGTAGCAGGGTATTATAAACAAACTGTAGTAAGGAGAAGCCCTATGAGAAGCCCTATGAGTAGCAGGGCATTAGAAACAAACTACATTAAGGAGAAGCCCTATGAGAAGCCCTATGAGTAGCAGGGCATTAGAAACAAACTGTAGTAAGGAGAAGCCCTATGAGTAGCAGGGCATTAGTAACAAACTACAGCAGGGAGAAGCCCTATGAGTAGCAGGGTATTAGAAACAAACTACAGGAGGGAGAAGCCCTATGAGTAGCAGGGCATTAGTAACAAACTGCAGGAGGGAGAAGCCCTATGAGTAGCAGGGTATTAGAAACAAACTGTAGTAAGGAGAAGCCCTATGAGTAGCAGGGCATTAGTAACAAACTGCAGGAGGGAGAAGCCCTATGAGTAGCAGGGCATTAGAAACAAACTGTAGTAAGGAGAAGCCCTATGAGTAGCAGGGCATTAGAATCTAACTACAGTAGGGAAAAAAATACAACTCTGCAAACTCAGGCCACATGATCCTTCAAAGTAGCTGAGAACACCATAGAATATGGATGGGGCCAATAGGGTCTGTTGCCATGGGTTTTTACATCTCTAGGCAACTGCCTCATTATGATAAACTGTATTGATACAGTCCATGGAACCAGGGGAGAAACAAATGGGAATCGTAGATAGTGAACATTCCCATGTTGACATCTTAAATTGCATATTGAGAGCAGGTAAAAGTGCACCATGCAGCAAACTAAATGGTATAGAAGACTACATATGGAGGAAAGACAAAAGAACACTCATGTTTATAAAATGATGTACAACCCCGTTGTGGAAAAAAGTTTTCAATAAAATGCCTTCTCTCTCTCTCTCTCTCATCTCAAAGTTTTTACTGTCAAAAAAATAAGGTCCTTAGCTTTCTTTTCTCAATCCGGTTAAGATGTTGCATCTGGGTGAGGACATTCAAGACAGGAGCGGTTGGAGATTGGCTGTGTCCCAAATGGAATAGGGTGCCAATCTGTTTGATACATGGCAGACATTGTTGCTAATTACTTCCTCGGCCCGACAATAACCGTAGTAAAAGCCGGTGGAAAACGGGCAAGCTAGTTGTGGCTAGGTGAACCACATTGAAGAGCCTTTTTGGATAAGTTTTAAAAAGATATGGCCGATAAAGTGTCAGTCAAGCTGTACATCATATCCTAATGCATGTTTAAAAACATTGGTCAACATAAATCAAACTGTAAAAAAAAATTTAAAAAATAAAATATAAAGTAAAATAGGTATTATTTTCCACTGTGTGTATGTACACATGCAGGATTTTCCATTTCCTAGTCATTCAGTCCAGCTGAAAAGCACTTCTTCCAAGTGGGGGAAACAGACAAAGCAAGGTCAGGAAAAACATGAAAAATAAGCAGTGCCTTCAAGTGCAATTAATATATAAGTGTCAATTCTTATTGAAACATTCATACGTTATTCCTTTTATCATAAGAGAGTGTGGAAAAATGGGATGGAATGTAATGAATTCACTGGTGTGTGTGTGTGTGTGTGTGTGTGTGTGTGTGTGTGTGTGTGTGTGTGTGTGTGTGTGTTTGTTGTGTCTGTGTTGTGTATTTTTAGCTGTCTGTCTGTGCATGTTGTCTCTCCCTCAAGACACTGTTTTTTTGGTAATAAACAGAGAGAGACCAAATCTCATCTCAACTCAACTGTTCCCTGTCTAAATACAGTTCAATACCAGTGAACCTCAGAGAGAAGTCTCCCAACTCACCATCATGTGGTTTCCAATCGCCGAAACATTCCATCATTATGATGGAATGGCACAACCTCTCCCCATAAGCATTCTCCTCCCTAACACACAAACACCCAACCCAAATCCACTCACTCAAAATTCCAATGACCCACCAATAAACTATGTGGTTGTATCTGGAGGAGTGTGTTGCTGCAAAACTGTTGTCCTTCAAATGCCACAAAATTCAACTAAATATATGTATTCTGAATGATGGTGAATATGTTTGATTTCAGTGTTCTGGTACATCATTCTCAATTCGTAATCTCGGGAATCCAGAACCAAATCACGTGTCGTCCCACCTGATCAAAAGACGACAATTCATAACAGTGACATGTTCAGTGTTATACAGCAGACAACAAAAAAAACAAATAAACATTATTTTCCTGTGTCTCTCTTCTTCCCCAGATCTTACAGGATGAACAATGACTACGCAGAGATTAGTCCCTCTGATCCCTCTGTCGACGCCTACACCACTCCCCTGATCGCCGTGAAGGCCGAGATCGGCTACCAGCACAAGAAGCGTCGTTACGTCCGTAAAGATGGAAACTGCAATGTCCTGTTCCGCCATGTTCCTGAGGAGTGGCTCATGTACGTCACCGACATCTTCACTACGCTGGTGGAGATACGGTGGAGAGTTATGTTCCTCATCTTCACCCTCTCTTACACCCTCTCCTGGCTCTTCTTCGGCATCCTCTACTGGTTGATCGCCCTGGCTAACGGCGACATCAAGGACCCTACTAACGACCCTTGTATGTACGAGGTGAGGGACTTCACCGCGGCTTTCCTATTCTCACTGGAGACCCAGACCACAATCGGTTATGGTTTTAGAGGGATGTCAGAGAACTGCATGGTGGCGATCATTGTCGTAACTGTGCAGGATGTCATCAGCTGTTTTATTGATACATTCGTCATCGGTATCGCTGTGGCAGAGATGGCATCGACACGGAAACTGACGCAAACAGTAGGCTTCAGCAACTGCGCTGTCATCAACTTGCGAAATGGGCGTTTGTGCCTGTCATGGAGGATCGGAGACTTCCGCCAACACCACATGGTGGAGGGGATGGCTCGTGCTCAAATCTTCCGCCCCACCATGCACGCCACTGGGAGGGTGGACATCAATTACAAGGACCTGGAAATCAAACAGAGTGATATCCTTTTAGCCATACCAACCACCATCTTCCACATTATTGAGCCCGGTACTCCACTCTACCGCATGAGCCTGGAGGATCTTCGGAAAGACGACTTTGAGCTGGTGGTGTCCTTCACCTACACAGACGACTCGACGGGCATCCTGCACCAGACCCGCACCTCCTACACACCCGACGAGATTCACTGGGGACATCTGTTCCAAGATATGCTGAATGTAAACCTGAAATACTACAAGGTAGACTACTCCATGTTCCACCACACTGCTAAGGTCCTGATTCCGGAGGTCAGCGCAGAAGAGTACGATCAAATTAAGCTTCGGCGTTCCCCGCGCCACTCCCCGCGCCACTCCCCGCGCCACACTCCGTGCCACTCCCCACACCACTCCCCGTGCCCCAAGCGCCCAAGCATTAATTGCAATCCCCCGATGGTGACTGTGGAACTGGTAAACGGCACCACAGAAGCTGAGGTACATGCAGCCATGGCTGCTACTATCGCAGCAGTTTGCGAGGACCAAGGACATTTGTGTCTTCCAAGGAACCCCATTCTGACGTAGATGTTCTGCTGACATGGCAATACCAACACAATTTCATTGTAACTGGCCAATGGTCATTCAGAAACATGGCCATTGCAGTCTGCCTTTACTATTGTCCAGGGTCTGAATGCTGAAGTTGCTTTTAAATGCTGAAAAGACTAAGTTGATTGTTTTCACGAAATCTAGGATGAAACCTCAGACTCTTACACGTACAGTCAATGTGCAGGACAAACAAATAGAAAGACTAGCAACTAAGAAGTATTTTGGTTTCTCGATAGATGAATGTCTCACCTTTAAACCCCACATTGTACGTCTTGTACTTGGAATTCTTGATAGATGAGTGTCTCACCTTTAAGTATCGTAAGTCTTGCGAAAAAGTTTTTATTTTCATATTAAGTCATGTTTTTCATTAGAAGCGAGAAAGATGCTTGTTTCCACTACTTTCTTACCTGTAATTGATTCTGGTGATATCCTGTACATGTATGCCCCTGTGATTTCATTGCGTATGCTGGACTGGGTACCACGGAGCACTGAACTTTGTTACTAACTCCAAAGCCCTCACTCATCACTGTACTCTCTACATGAGAGTGGGCTGGTCTTCCTTAGCTCTTCGGAGATGAAGTCATTGGTACGTTTTTATTTATAAGGCCATATTTAGACGGCTCCCATTTTACTTGTGTAACTACATTGTCCAGCAGACAAATGAAAACTATCGCCTGCGCTCACATGACTGGGTTCTGTTGATGGTGCCAAAGGCCCGTACAGAGATAGGTGAAAATGCTTTCCAGTTCTCTGCTCCTTCCGCTTGGAACAAGCTTCGAAAGGCCCTGAAATCACAGGAACTCATCTCTTAAAATTAGTTTAATAAAGCTCGGTTAAATTCTAGAATGGAATATGAGTTTAAAGCTAGGTTAAATTCTAGAATGGAATATGAGTTTAAAGCTAGGTTAAATTCTAGAATGGAATATGAGTTCAAAGGTTAAACTCTGTCCATGTTTGGACCCCTAGTTGCGCCACACTTTCCCAAAACATCTTGCTGTTCCATGAGTAAATTGATTTTTTTTTTTAACTGTCATGCTTTGTGTTTTATGTTGTAAATGTGTCTGCAACTTTGTGTGCTGCTATTTCGGTCTCGTCTCTCCTAAATATTGACTGGTTTTCATCAAGCTGTCCGCTCAAGAGGAAGCTTCTCACAGCAAGCAGTGCATGTAAACTGGTTCAGGTTATTAATCAACCTACCAGGGTGTTTACAAAGACTACAAGAACAAGATCATCCACATGTATCGATCACATTTTTACTAATACTGTATAACTTTGTTCTAAAGCTGTATCCATATCCATTGGATGCAGTGATCACAATATAGTGGCTATATACAGGAAAACCAAAGTTCCAACAGCTGGGCCTAAAATAGTATATAAGAGATCATACAAAAGATGTTGCTGTGACTTATGTGGGTGATGTAAAACATATTTGTGAGTCTGATGTGATTAATAAGGAACATCCAGACGTTGCACTTGATGCATTTATGAAATTGCTCTTCTTTTTTTTCTTTTTTTTTCTCCAATTTGTTGATAAACACGCACCTGTAAAGAAACTGCTAGAACTGTTATGACTCCATGGATTGACGAGGAACTGAAAAACTGTATGGTTGAGAGAGATGGGGGCAAAAGAAGTGGGAGAAATGGAGAAATGATGTGACTAAACTCAACAAAAAGAAGAAGAAGAAACTGTATTATGAAGCCAAGATCAATGATATAAAGAATGATGGAAATGAAATGATGGGCAGAAAGACAGATCATTTGTACTCCAACAGTGGGCCATCGTACTCACGCATAAAGAAACTTGTCATGAATGGAAAGCAATGCAAGTTTGAATTTTGTAAAGTTAGTGTGGGAGAGGTGGAAAAATTATTGTTATTGATCAATGATTTACCAACCTCCTGGCATTGACAACTTAGACGGAAAGCTACTGAGAATGGTAGGTGACTCTATAGCCACTCCTATCTGTCATGTATTTAATCTGAGCCTAGAGGAAAGTCTTTGTCCTCAGGCCTGGAGGGAAGCCAAAGTCATTCCGCTACTGAAGAGTGGTAAAAGCGACCTTTACTGGCTCTGCCAGCCCTTAGCAAACTGTTGGAAAAAAAATTGTGTTTGACCAAGTACAATGCTATTTCTTTGTAAACAAATGAACAAGATACTTTCAGGATGCTTATAGAGAGGGGCACTCGACATGTACTGCACTGACACAAATTACCAATGATTGGTTGAAACAAATTGATAATAAGAAGATTAGATTTCAGTGCAGGCTTTGATATTACTGACTATAACTTGTTGTTGAGAAAACGTATGTGCTCTGGCTTTTCAACCTCTGCCTTATCGTGGGTTCAGAGCTTTCTATCTAATAGAACTCAGAGAGTTTCCTTTAATGGAAGCTTCTCTAATGTCAAACATGCAAAGTGTGTTGTACTGCAGGGCAGCTCTCTAGGCCCTCTACTCTTTTCTATTTTTGTCAGTGACCTGCCACTGGCATTAAAATAAGCATATGTGTCCATGTATGCTGATGATTCAACCATATACACATCAGCAACCATAGCTAATTAAGTCACTGAAACACTTAACGAAGAGTTGCAGTCTGTTTTGGAATGGGTGGCCAGTAATAAACTGGTCCTGAACATCTCTAAAACTAAGAGCATTTTATTTGGTACAAATCATTCCTTAAGTTCTAGACTTCAGCTGAATCTGGTAATGAATGGTGTGGCTGTTGAACAAGTTGATGAGACTAAATTCCTTGGCGTTACCTTAGATTGTAAAACAAAACATATAGACATATAGATTCAATGGTTGAGGAGATGGGGAGAGGTATGTCCATAATAAAAAAGATGCTCTGCTTTTTTGACACCACATTCCAAAAAGCAAGTCCTGCAGGTTCTAGTTTTGTCTTATCTTGATTATTGTCCAGTTATGTGGTGACACATGCCCATCTCTCTTGGCTAAGAGTTGAGGAGAGACTGACTGCATAATTTCTTCCTTTTATAAGAAACATTAACGTGTTCAAAATTTCAAATTGTTTCTATAGTCAACTTACACAGCTCTGACACACACACTTACTCCACCAGACATGTCACCAGGGGTCTTTTCACAGTCCCCAAATCCAAGAAAGCGCACAGTATTATATAAAGCCTTAATTGCATGGGACTCCCTTCCATCTCATATTGATCAAATAAACTGCAAAAAAACAAACAGATAAAGCAACGCCTCACGGCACAACGCCTCTCCCCTATTGGATCTTCATAGTTTGTGTGTATGTATTGATATGTAGGCTACGTGCACCGTTTTCAAATTGGTGTAGTTCTGTTCTAGAGCTGTTCATGTCTATTATTGTTCTGAATTATGTCATGTTTCATGTTCTGTGTTGGACTAACATACCAATCTAAAAACAACAAAAATCAATGGGGGCCCATTGAGATGGTTAGATGAACTTACCAATCTAAAAACAACAAAGTCAATGGGGGCCCATTGAGATGGTTAGACTAACATACCAATCTAAAAACAAAATTTGCTGACATGGGCTAATTGAGTGACTGACAATCTGCTAATGCACAACCTCACAAGAAATATTTTACAATATTGACATTTATCTTAGGGCCTACAAAAGGTGGGCTGTGGGCCGCCAGTAGCCCATTCCTGCTCAGGCACATTCAGAGACTGATTTATAGCCAACTTTATCAAATGCTCCCATATCATGACTATCAATGATGTCAAGAAGAGTGTATTACTTCCATTTGGCATGTCTCTGAATGTAATGAAATGACAACTATGTCTGAGCTTCTATACAATTTCAAAACTCTAGAATGCTATTTGGAGAACAGTGAAAACAAGTAAAAATGACCCCAGACATTATCACCTTGGCTGCTGTAGCTTCATTCACCTCAGTACATCTACAAACACATAGCCTATTAGCTATTAGCCGCTACACATTAACTCATATTAACTTTAAAACTATAATTAAAAAAACGTAAGCAAATATGTTTGTTTTACTTAACCGATTTTGTTGTTGCGGTTTTACAGCTAATTTCCTGCCATTCTACACGTTTTGCCATGTTCATATGATATTGGAGTGAGTAACTAACAAATTCAATGGGGGCCGCCTGGAGGTCAGGGCCCCTGGACATGTCCTGTGTGCCTGGTTGGTAATTCGGCCATGATTACTATAAGTTTAGATAGGTGGCTAGACTAACTAGACTAATTTGCCATTCCACCGGGATGCTGGCCCATGTTGACTCCAATGTTCCCCACAGTTGTGTCAAGTTGACTGAATGTCCTTTGGGTGGTGGACCATTCTTGATACACACGGGAAACTGTTGAGCGGGAAAAACCCAGCAGCTTTGCAGTTCATGACTCAAACCGGTGCACCTGGCACCTGCTACCATACCCTGTTCAAAGGCATTTAAATATTTTGTCTCGTCCATTCACCCTCTGAATGGCACACACACACAATCCATGTGTCAGTTGTCTCAAGGTTTAAAAATCCTTCTTTAACATGTCTCTCCTCCTTCACCCACAACGATTGAAGTGGATATAACAAGTGACATCAATAAGGGATCATAGCTTTCACCTGGATTCACCTGGTCAGGTGTTCCTAATGTTTCGTCCCCTCAGTGTAAATCATTTTTGACCATTTTGTCTATGGTAAAATGCAATCTATTTAGTAGGAAAAAGTGGCACGTATTTGGCTATACAGTTGAAGTCGGAAGTTTACATACACCTTCGCCAAATACAATTAAACTCAGTTTTTCAAAATTGCTGACATTTAATCCTAGTAAAAATTCCCTGTTTTAGGTCAGTTTGGATCACCACTTTTGTTTAAGAATGTAAAATGTCAGAATAATAGTGGAGAGAATGATTTATTTCAGCTTTTATTTCTTTCATCACATTCCCAGTGGGTCAGACGTTTACATACACTCAATTATTATTTGGTAGCATTGCCTTTAAATTGTTTAACTTGGATTACTGAGTCAGGTTTGTAGGCCTCCTTGCTCACACACACTTTTTCAGTTCTGCCCACAGATTTTATATAGGATTGAGGTCAGGGCTTTGTGATGGCCACTCAAATACAGTTGAAGTTGGAAGTTTACATACACTTAGGTTGGAGTCATTAAAACTCGTTTTTCATCCAATTCACAAGTTTCTTGTTAACAAACTATAGTTTTGGCAAGTCGGATAGGACATCTACTTTGTGCATGACACAAGTAATTTTTCCAACAATTGTTAACAGACAGATTATTTCACTTATAATTCACTGTTTTAATGACTCCAACCTGAGTGTATGTCAACTTCTGACTTCAACTGTACGTGCGTGCGTGCGTGTGTGTGTTTGCGCGTCAGACAATGCTGATATATCATGACTATCAATGATGTCAAGAAGTTTGTATTTCTTCCGTTTGTCATGTCTCTTGACGTAATGACATGACAACTGTGTCTGAGTTTTGGGCAACCCTTCCCCCTGTGCTTCTTCCATGCTGGCTGAAGACCTACAGTAGCTAGCCAGGTACTAGCTAACACCAGACACAGATAAAAGTGGAAACCTATAAGTATCTTTGCCTTAGATGAATAGTGGAGCCATCTAATTGTGTTTGCTGACATGCTGCAGTCCCATTTTGGCACCGGTTGACTAGTTAACTAGCTCTGTAAACAAGGCCCCTCTGCGAACATGCTTTCTGTCATGTTGATAACAAGGCTGTAGTTATTTAAATTAGGTAAGAGAATAAGATGTACACCCATTCGTGTATTATTAAAAGGAGAGGCTTTTTGTGATGTCACAAAATGCTGGTGTTAATCACGCCTCCTGAATCTAAGTGGTTGATATAAGGGGAGCAGTACCAGTGACTTTATGATTACACCTTATCAATGTTGAAGCAACCGTCATTTTTCACACTTTAGTCATACTACTTTGATCTGGTTTCATCCAAATATTATCAAATTTCACGGAAAACTTGATTTTGACTGGGTTTTTTTCGAACTTGCTGCATGTTGTAGCATACATTGATCAATTAAACATCCCTATTCCCTACTTTTATCATTTGTACTAGATGTAGATATACCGCTGATGGCGGTGGTGGTGTTTTGTTGGTGTTTTGTTGTTAGCAGTTTCATCAATGACAAATCAATCATCAAGGCACAGTTTTTTTTATCAAGCTGAATTTCGCCTATCGGCTAGGATAAAATGCATAGAAATAAAACGAATAGAACGGACATCCCTATTCAAGACATTGATTCTTCCACTCCATTCATTATATTTCTATGCATTTAATTCTAACCGATAGACAGAATCTTTTCAAAAAACTGGGCTCAGATTCTTGAATGTGCATTATGTAGTGACATTCGTGAGTCATGTTACGTTGTTACTTTCCACATTTTGTTACGTTACAGCCTTATTCTAAAATGGGTTAAATGAAAAAAAATGTCCTCATCAATCTACAGACAATACCCCATAATTACAAAGCAAAATTGGGTTTTTAGGCGTTTTTGAAAAAGTACATACATTTTTTTTTTTTTACGGAAATACTTTATTTACGTAAGTATTCAGACCCTTTTGCTATGAGACTCGAAAAGGTGCCTCCTGTTTCCATTGATCATCCTCGAGATGTTGTTACTTCATATGTTACTAGGAACATCAGCGTTAAACCAGTCTGTTACTCAGTCTTTAGTTTCAGTAGGTAACCTGTAATTGGCTGTGTAAACTTATATTTAGGGACACATTGTGATCATTGTGGTGTAAACGCCTGTTGGTCTGGCGTTCGTCTTCCGACTGGATACACGCCGCAGTCCAATACCTGGCATTCACCCAGCTCCGTGTCATTGGTGGCAGAACAGCACCATGGCATCTGGTGTGTCTGGTCTATGTCCGTAAGAACAAAGGCACTGAATGTCAAGAGAACTTCGATGGGCAGAAAGCTGATCACACTGACTCTGCACATGCCTTTCAGTTGCTTTGATTTTACAGGGATGTTTAATGCAATAATGCCATCGAGGCAATATAATGTTTTCTTCAGAGCAGAATAAATCTATCAAAAAACTATAATATTGTCCAAAAGACATAAAACATGTACTTGCTACGATTGTGATATGTTGTTGTCTCACCTAGCTATCTTAAGATTCATGCACTCACTGCAAGTGGCTCTAGATAAGACATCTCTCCATGTTGCTCACTCATACTTCCTCCCCACAGCATCAGAGGAGAGCTCGTGTGTGGGAGCCAACCATGTTCCAATGTCAGTCTCGTGCTCTCCACCTTGTGGCCCGGAGTGGCATAACCGTCTGTCTGACTCCTGTAGTTGTTAACTGACAGTCTGTCTGACTCCTGTAGTTGTTAACTGACAGTCTGTCTGACTCCTGTAGTTGTTAACTGACAGTCTGTCTGACTCCTGTAGTTGTTAACTGACAGTCTATCAGACTCCTGTAGTTGTTAACTGACAGTCTGTCTGACTCCTGTAGTTGTTAACTGACCGTCTGTCTGACTCCTGTAGTTGTTAACTGACAGTCTATCTGACTCCTGTAGTTGTAAACTGACCGTCTGTCTGACTCTTGTAGTTGTTAAATGACCGTCTGTCTGACTCTTGTAGTTGTTAAATGACCGTCTGTCTGACTCCTGTAGTTGTTAACTGACAGTCTATCTGACTCCTGTAGTTGTTAACTGACAGTCTATCTGACTCTTGTAGTTGTTAACTGACAGTCTGTCTGACTCCTGTAGTTGTAAACTGACAGTCTGTCTGACTCTTGTAGTTGTTAACTGACAATCTGTCTGACTCCTGTAGTTGTAAACTGACCGTCTGTCTGACTCCTGTAGTTGTAAACTGACCGTCTGTCTGACTCTTGTAGTTGTTAAATGACCGTCTGTCTGACTCCTGTAGTTGTAAACTGACAGTCTGTCTGACTCCTGTAGTTGTTAACTGACAATCTGTCTGACTCCTGTAGTTGTTAACTGACAATCTGTCTGACTCCTGTAGTTGTAAACTGGGCATGAAAAGCAAACATACAACTCAGAACTCACGTTCAGACAGTTAAATATAGGACCTGCTATTATTAGAGCGTAGGCCAGCATCGATGTGTAACCCTTTCGACACCTTGTAGAGTCAATGCCCTGAAGAAATTGAGGCTGTTCTGAGGTCAAAAAATTTGGAAGATGTTCCTAATGTTTTGTACAGTCAGTGTATATTTTATTTTTGAGAGCACACATGTAGGGCCAGGGGCACACTGTCTGTCTGTCTGTCTGTCTGTCTCTGTCTGTCTGTGTCTGTCTGTCTGTCTGTTTTACCTCCACTGTCCGTCCGTCTGTCTCTGTCTGTTTGTTTTACCTCCACTGTCCGTCCGTCCGTCCGTCTGTCTCTGTCTGTTTGTTTTACCTCCACTGTGCGTCAGCAGCAGCTGAGCTGTCTTTTCTGCTGAGCCTAGCATCACTGTTAGCAGAAGACCCAGATCCAAGCTGCCTGTGCTGGGCCCAGCAACGTTCCAGTTGTGAACGAATAAAAACATATATTAGACAAAGAAGAAAATCACTGAATACATGTCAATACTTATATTAACTTATAACAGCCTAACTGCTTAATAATGCAGATGTATGCCTGTAATGTGTGTCCCCCCCGTGCCCACTTAGCTAAGTGTTTATTAGGCTACATATACAGTAAAAACATTAAGCAACTCTCTCTCTCCATCTCTATGTTTTCTTCTTTTGAATTCGAATTTTAAACCTCCTTCTGTGTTTATCATAGAACGATGGGACTCGTTTCTGTCGATGTGGATAGATTTCCATCGTTGTGCTTCGTTTGACAGTATCCATATGCGTGTCCTTCTGCCAAGAAGTGACTGGCACTCCGATGAGCAAATTACATTTTAGGCGGGACTTTCCGTAATCCAATGGCGTGTTATATGTCATGTAATCCGACACCAGCGTTCACTACATTTCATCCACTCAGAACCTTGCCTGGCTGGCTGAAAAGATTGAGATTCAGAAGCGAACAAACACTGATGAAGAAATGTAAATACACAGACTTCTAACAGGATTATGTAGCAATTATTATGCATGAATTCAGTGCTATACATAATCATGTCTAATGTGATGCTAATCCATTTTCAAGCAACTCAGTTAAGAACAAATTCTTATTTAAAATGACGGCCTACACCGGCCAAACCCAGACAACACTGGGTTAATCGTGTGCCGCCCTATGGGACTCCCAATCACAGCCAGATGTGAACACAGCCTGGATTTGAACCAGGGACTGCAGTGACACCTCTTACACTGAGATACAGTGCCTTCTCTTACACTAAGATGCAGTGCCTTCTCTTACACTGAGATGCAGTGCCTTAGACAGCTGCGCCGCTCTGTAGCCCATAAATGTTACTGTCTATCATATGTGTTCCCAGAAGCCCCCATTCCCTAATTAAGTGTAAATTCACCTACTATTTCACACGCTATACAGCCAAAATAAGAACAGGCAGCATTAGGCAGCAATTGGAGACATTGCCCTGTGTAGGTTGCTGTCTTTCTGATGGAACATTAAACGGGTGACCTGACTCTCTGTGGTCACTAAAGATACCATGGCACTTATTGTAAGAGTAAGGGTGTTAACCCCGGTGTCCCCGATACTCCCAATCTGGCCCTCATACCATCGTGGCCATCTAATCATTTCCAGCTTCCAATTGGCTCATTCATCCCCCTTCCTCTCCCCCCTGTAACTATTCCCCAGGTCATTGCTGTAAATGAGAACGTGTTCTCAGCCAACTTACCTGGTAAAATAGAAGGTTAAATAAATCAAATGAAATAAAAATGGGCTACACCTGTGTCAATATGTGTTTTTCTCTGTTTTCTGTCTCTGCATTGTTTTGTCACGACATTTGGACCAGCAAGAGACAGAACTTTTAGAAAAATAAGTTGTTAATTTCAAATGTCGGACTTAAGAGGCTTTTTTTGTTGTTGGTCTCTCTAACCTTTCTGGGGGTTTTTTTTTACGATCAATGATCTTTGCTGACTGATGACAGAGAGTCAGAGTGGGTCTCTGCTGATGCACGTTTGACTTTGAATGTTCATGACCAGCTCAGCCAATCAGAAAACCAGGCCGGCTCATCTTGGTAGGGGAGCTGGCCATTGGCCACTGATCACGTAAATGCTCATTATATTTTATTATGACAACAGAGAAATTGCGCAAAAATCATTAAAAAAATCTTAACAGGCCCAAAAGCCATCGCCCGTATCCCTAAAAAAGTGTTTTATATATTTTTTGTTGTACAATTTGAACAGCCAACCCAACTAAAAGATGGTCCAGACCCTTTGGCATTTGCCAGAATTGACAGATGGCCAGTCCGCCCCTTGTGTTGGATAATATGTTCAGGTGAGATGGAGTGGTGCATCATTTTGGGGACTTTTGAAGCCATTTCAATCATTTTTAACAACTCTTTACTCTGGGACAGTAACGGTAGCCTGTTGCCAGAACAGTGAAGCAAATGTAGGACTTTTATCAAATCTAATTAAAATGTATTTGTCACATGCGCTGAATACAACAAATGTGGACTTTACCGTGAAAAACGTACTTACGGCTCGAGCCCTTTTCTAACAATGCTGAGTTAAAAAGTAAGAACATTTGCAAATAAGAATAGAAAAAAGTCAAACAATAGGTAACATTAGCGAGGCTATATACAAGGAGTACAGGAATCAAGTTAATGTGCAAGGGTACGAGGTAGTGTGCAAGGGTACGAGGTAGTGTGCAAGGGTACGAAGTAATATGCAATGGTGGGAAAAGTACCCAATTGTCATGCTTGAGTAAAAGCAAAGATACCGTCATAGAAAATGACTCAGATAAAAGTGAAAGTCACCCAGAAAAATACTACTTGAGAAAAAGATAAATAAAGAGAAAAATACAATAAAACATTTTTTTAAATTCAGATAGACACCACAACACAACACGCAGACATCTCTTACAAATGATGCATTTGTGTTTAGTGAGTCCTCAAGATCAGAGGCAGTACAGATGACCAGGGATGTTCTCTTGATAAGTGAGTGTTTAGTGAGTCCTCCAGATCAGAGGCAGTACAGATGACCAGGGATGGTCTCTTGATAAGTGAGTGTTTAGTGAGTCCTCCAGATCAGAGGCAGTACAGATGACCAGGGATGTTCTCTTGATAAGTGAGTGTTTAGTGAGTCCTCCAGATCAGAGGCAGTACAGATGACCAGGGATGGTCTCTTGATAAGTGAGTGTTTAGTGAGTCCTCCAGATCAGAGGCAGTACAGATGACCAGGGATGGTCTCTTGATAAGTGAGTGTTTAGTGAGTCCTCCAGATCAGAGGCAGTACAGATGACCAGGGATGGTCTCTTGATAAGTGAGTGTTTAGTGAGTCCTCCAGATCAGAGGCAGTATGACCAGGGATGGTCTCTTGATAAGTGAGGGAATTGGAACACTTTCCTGTCCTGCTAAGCATTGAAAATGTAACAAATACGTTTGGGTGTCAGGAAAAATGAACGCAGTAAAAAGTACATTATTTTATTTAGGAATGTAGGGACGTAAAAGCAGTCCAAAATATACAGTTGAAGTCGGTTGTTTACATACACGTTAGCCAAATTCATTTAAACTCAGTTTTTCACAATGCCTGACATTTAATCCTGATAAAAATTATCTGTGTTAGGTCAGTTAGGATCACCACTTTATTCTAAGAATGTGAAATGTCTGAATGATAGTAGAGAGAATGATTTATTTCAGCTTGTATTTCTTTCATCACATTCCCAGTGGGTCAGAAGTTTACATACACTCAATTAGTATTTGGTAGCTTTGCCTTTAAATTGCTTAACTTGGGTCAAAAGTTTTGGGTAGCCTTCCACAAGCTTCCCACAATAAGTTGGGTGAATTTTGGCCCTTTCCTACTGACAGAGCTGGTGTAACTGAGTCAGGTTTGTAGGCCTCCTTGCTCACACACGCTTTTTCAGTTCTGTCCACTAATTTTCTATAGGATTGAGGTCAGGACTTTGTGATGGCCACTCCGATACCTTCTTTGTTTTCCTTAAGCCATTTTGACACAACTTTGGAAGTATGCTTGGGGTCATTGACCATTCGGAAGACCCATTTGCTACCAAGCTTTAGCTTCCTGACTGATGTTTTGAGATGTTGCTTCAATATATGCACATCATTTCCCTCCTCATGAAGCCATCTATTTTGTGAAGTACACCAGTGCTTCCGGCAGCAAATCACCCCCACAACATGATGCTGCCACCCCCGTGCTTCACGATTGGGATGGTGTTCTTCGGCTTGCAAGACTCCCCTTTTTCCTCCAAATATAACGATGGTCATTATGGCCAAACAGTTCTATTTTTGTTTCATCAGACCTGAGGACATTTCTCCAAAAAGTACGATCTTTGTCCCCATGTGCAGTTGCAAACCGTAGTCTGGTAAATTCATTTCAGTTTTGGAGCAGTGGCTTCTTTCTTGCTGAGCGCCCTTTCAGGTTATGTCGATATAGGACTTGTTTTACTCTGGATATAGATACCTTTGTACCTGTTTCCTCCAGCATCTTCACAAGGTCCTTTGCTGTTGTTCTGGGATTGATTTGTACATTTTGCACTAAAGTACGTTCATCTCTAGGAGCGGTATGACGGCTGCGTGGTCCCATGGTGTTTATACTTACATACTATTGTTTGTACAGATGAATGTGGTACCTTCAGGTATTTGGAAATTGCTCCCAAGGATAAACCAGAGTCTAATTTTGTTTCTGAGGTCTTGGCTGATTTCTTTTGATTTTCCCATGATGTCAAGCAAAGAGGCACTGAGTTTGAAGGTAGTCCTTGAGTTACTTGAGTCCAGCGACTCCTGTGGCGGGCCAGGCGCAGTGCGCGCTAACCAAGGTTGCCAGGTGCACGGTGTTTCCTCCAACACATTGGTGCGGCTGGCTTCCGGGTTGGATGGCGCTGTTTTAAGAAGCAGTGTGGCTTGGTTGGGTTGTGTATCAGAGGACGCATGACTTTCAATCTTCGTCTCTCCCGAGCCCGTACGGGAGATGTAGCGATGAGACAAGATAGTAGCTACTAAACCATTGGATGCCACGAAATTGGAGAGAAAAAGGGGTAAAATTCACACAAAAAATAACCAAAAAAAAGAAAGTTTCCCAGGACATAGACATCTGATATTGGCAGAAAGCTTAAATCCTTGTTAATCTAACTGCACTGTCCAATTTACAGTTGCTATTACAGTGAAAGAATACCATACTATTGTTTGAGGAGAGTGCACAATTTTGAACATAAAACTTTATTTATATACAAATTAGACACATTTGGGCAGTCTTGATACAAAATTTTGAACAGAAATCCAATGTTTCATTGGATTAGTATAAAACTTTGCACATACACTTCCTCCATCTAGTGGGCAAAATGTATATTGCACCTGGGCTGGAATAATACATTATGGCCTTTCTCTTGCATTTCAAAGATGGTGGTACAAAAAAAAATATAAAATAACTGTTTTTTTTCTTTGTATTTTGTTATATTCTCCTACATTCCTTTCACATTTCCACAAACTTCAAAGTGTTTCCTTTCAAATGGTACCAAGAATATGCATATTCTTGCTTCAGGGCCTGAGCTACACGCAGTTAGATTTGAGTATGTAATTTTAGGCATTTTAAGAGGCTGATCCTTAAGAGGTTTTTAATTACTTTACACCACTGGTAACATGTAGGTAGGGATGAAAGTAACCAGGCAATCATGATAGATAATAAACAGAGTAGCAGCAGCATATGTGAAGAGTGTATAAGTGTGTGTGTGTGTGTGTGTGTGTGTGTGTGTGTGTGTGTGTGTGTGTGTGTGTGTGTGTGTGTGTGTGTGTGTGTGTGTGTGTGTGTGTGTGTGTGTGTGTGTGTGTGTGTGTGTGTGTGTGTGTGTGAGTTTAGACTGTTTAGCAGTCTTATGGCTTGGGGGTAGAAGCTGTTCAGGAGCCTTTTGGCAGTCTATGGCTTGGGTGGTTGGGGTCTTTGACAATTTTTAGGGCCTTCTTCTGACACCCCCTGGTTTCGAGGTCCTGGATGGCAGGGAGCTTGGCCCCAGCGGTGTAGTGGGCTGTCCTCACCACCGTCTGTAATGCCTTGCTGTTGAATGCCAAGCAGTTGTCATACCAAGTGGTGATGCAGCCAATTAAGATGCTCTCAACGGTGCAGCTGTGGAACATTTTGAGGATCTGAGTGCCCATGCCAAATGTTTTCATTTAATTTTTCATTTACAGTAAATTATGGGCACCCCAGAAGCCAGTAAATTACTGTACATTTATAGGACCTTTACTTTAACACAAATTTACAGCATATTACTGGAATACCCGACTGCAGCAAAATGCTGCATTTCTAGAATTTACAGTGGATTACCGGAAGTGGTTATAAGGGCTCCCGAGTGGTGCACCGGTCTAATACACTGCATCTCAGTGCAAGAGGCATTACATCTCAGTGCAAGAGGCATCACATCTCAGTGCAAGAGGCATCACATCTCAGTGCAAGAGACATCACATCTCAGTGCAAGAGGCATCACATCTCAGTGCAAGAGGCATCACATCTCAGTGCAAGAGGCATCACATCTCAGTGCAAGAGGCATCACATCTCAGTGCAAGAGGCATCACATCTCAGTGCAAGAGGCATCACATCTCAGTGCAAGAGGCATCACATCTCAGTGCAAGAGGCATCACATCTCAGTGCAAGAGGCATCACATCTCAGTGCAAGAGGCATCACATCTCAGTGCAAGAGGCATCACATCTCAGTGCAAGAGGCATCACATCTCAGTGCAAGAGGCATCACATCTCAGTGCAAGAGGCATCACATCTCAGTGCAAGAGGCATCACATCTCAGTGCAAGAGGCATCACATCTCAGTGCAAGAGGCATCACTAAAATCCCTGGTTTGAATCCAGGTTGTATTACATCTGGCTGTGATTGGGAGTCCCATAGGGTGGCACACAATTGGTGAAGCATCGTCTGGATTTGGCCGGGGTAGGCCGTCATTGTAAAATAGGAATTTGTTCTTAACTGACTTGCCTAGTTAAATAATAAAATATGATTTAGAGTGCAGTTAGCTAGTGCCAGCAACAGGCAGTATTTCTGTTATATATTTAAGTATTTCAAAATGTTCAATACCTACTTAGTAATTTGTATTCACTGTTCCGATATACAATTAATGTAGCCTATTTTGTAACAGTTTCATTAGAATACATGTATTTTATATTTTCTAATACAAATATATACTTGCACGTAGCCCGCTTAACTGCAAAATTCTCGGTAACGGTAAAATAATATTTTTACTTGCTATGACTGTGGTATATTCTCGTTTACGTTGGTGTCACTGACTGTACTGTATGTCGCTTTGGAGTAAGTGTCTGCTAAATTACCAAAATGAAAATGTGAAAAATAAACACTTACAAAACACACTGTTTGGTCCTAATTATCTCTGCCCCCAAAACAACACCAAATGTGATCAAAATACAAACGGTTTGAGGGTGGAGCTCATTAGAATAATACCCAGCAGTGTGCTTTGAGAAATACAAATTTTTACACTTTGGTCATTTACCAGACGCTCTTGTCCAGAGTGACTTAGAGTCATTCATCTAAGGTAAGGTTGAGAAAAACCACAGTCAAAGCAAGTCAAATGTTTCTGTAACCACGACTGGAAATGTTTACATTGTTTTTCAACAAGATATTGTTGGAGTATATCAATGCATATCTCTGTAATTCACAGTAACTTGCCACCAGTTACTGGAAAATGCAGAGCAATTTATTTTTATGTTATTTTACCAGGTAAATTGACTGAGAACACATTGTTATTTTCAGCAACAACCTGGGGAATAGTTACAGGGGAGAGGAGGGGGATGAAAGAGACAATTGTAAACTGGGGATTATTAGGTGACCGTCATGGTTTGAGGGCAAGATTGGGAATTTAGCCAGGACACCGGGGTTAACACCCCTACTCTAATGAAAAGTGCCATGGGATCTTTAAAGTGCCATGGCATCTTTAATGACCTCAGAGAGTCAGGACACCCGTTTAACATCCCATCTGAAAGACGGCACCCTACACAGGGCAGTGTCCCCAATCACTGCCCTGGGGAATGGGATATTGTTTAGACCAGAGGAAAGAGTGCCTCCTACTGGCCCTTCAACACCACTTCCAGCAGCATCTGGTCTCCCATCCAGGAACTGACCAGGACCAACCCTGCTTAGCTTCAGTAGCAAGCCAGCAGTGGTATAATTAGCCTAGTATACTGTAAGAAAGTAAAAGCTACTGTGATAATGTATTTTTTTGATAGTATTTCACTGTAATTACATGGGATTTACCGTAAGCAAGTTAGCTGCAAGGTATTTGCATAGTACAGCATCTTCATGAATATTCAGTATTTTATCACCATTTAGAGGCCTAAACAAAGGCTTCCAAACGGACTGTGATTACAAGACAAAATGACATGGCTTAATATTCAACCATTAAAGGTTTAAGACCCACCGTCACTCTGCGCTACCACCGATACATATATTCAACTGTTGAAGTCACTTATCATGTCAATTGGTACAGCATTCTCACTAAGGGGTGCAACAAATATACCACTAGCACCTCCAGAGGCTGAAACTAAGAATTCCAAACTGGCTGCAATTACAGAGCAAAACAGGTTAAAAGGATAAACAAATACACAATCATTAAAGGTTTGAGACTTGCTATGACTCATATCTATCCCCTATATATATATATATATATATATATATATATATACTTATTTTCCACCATCATTTGCAAATAAATTCATAAAAAATCCTACAATGTGATTTTCTGGATGTTTTTCCCTCATTTTGTCTGTCATATGATGAAAATTACAGGCCTCTCTCATCTTTTTAAGTGGGAGAACTTGCACAATTGGTGACTGACTAAATACTTTTTTGCCCCACTGTATATGTATACTAAACCAAAATATAAATGCAACATGAAACAATTTCAACAATTTTACTGAGTTACAGTTCATATAAGGAAATCAGTCAATTTAAATAAATAAAATAGGCCCAAATCTATGGATTTCTCATGACTGGGCAGGGGCACAGCCATGGGAGGGCATAGGCCCACCCACTAGGGAGCCAGGCCCAACCAATCAGAATTAGTTTTTCCCCACAAAAGAGTTTTATTACAAACAGCAATACTCCTCCATTTCATCAGCTGTCCGGGTGGCTGGTCTCAGACGAACCCGCAGGTGAAGAAGTCGGATGTGGAGGTCCTGGTCTGGAGTGGTTACACACAGTCTGCGGTTGTGTTGGACGTACTGCCAAATTCCCTGAAATGACATTGGAGCTGGCTTATGGTAGAGACATTAACCTTCAATTCTCTGGCAATAGCTCTGGTGGACATTCCTGCAGTCAGCATGCCAATTGCACACTCCTTCAAAATTTGAAACATCTGTGGCATTGTGTTGTGTGACAAAACTGCACGTTTTAGAATGGCCTTTTATTGTCTCCAGCACAAGGTGCACCTGTCTAATCAGCTTATTGATATGCCACACCTGTTAGGTGTATTATATTGGCAAAGGAGAAATGTGCACAAACAGGGATGTAAAAACATTTGTACACAAAAACTGAGAAAAATATGCTTTTTGTGCACCTGGAAAATTTCTGGGATCTTTTATTTCAGCTCATGAAACATGGGACAACTTTACATGTTGCATTTATATTCTTGTTCAGTACATTTAATTGGGAACGACTACCACATATCACTTAAATTGGTACATCAGTCTCACCAACGTGTGCAAGTGTAGCCACTTAAATGAGTGTGTTAAATGAGCCACACCAATACCAGCATCCACAAAAGGTTACGGCACTGTAGGGATGGAACTGAATTACAGTTAATTACTGGCAGCATAATAGCTAGCAATTTACTGTAGATTTACACCGATTCTCAAAATACAGTATGGTACTGTGTTCTGTCGGGTGGTAATGAATTACAGTAAAGACCGTAGAAGACAAATATACAGTATGGTACTGTATTATGTGGGGTACAGCATTCTCACAAATGCAATACATGTAGCCTTGTACAAGGCATGCTTTGAAATATGTTAATGAGCCAGAGATTATTTCCCCACCCACATTTTCTCACAATGCACAGTATGATGCTGTAAATATACAGCAAAACAGGTAATACCGTACTTTACTGTTATTTTTCAGCAGTGTAGCAGAACGCCGTTGAGACACCATAATGCATTGCTCTTTACAGTACAACACTGTAATATAAAGTTGCAGTAGCTGACTGTAAATCTACAGCCGTGGCCAAAAGTTTTGAGAGTGACACAAACATACATTTTCACATCTGCTGCCTCAGTTTGTATGATGTCAATTTGCATATACTCCAGAATGTTATGAAGAGTGATCAGATGAATTGAAATTAATTGCAAAGTCCCTCTTTGCCATGCAAAATTAACTGAATCCACAAAAAACATTTCCACTGCATTTCAGCTCTCCCACAAAAGGACCAGCTGACATCATGTCAGTGATTCTCTCGTTAACACAGGTGTGAGTGTTGACGAGGACAAGGCTGGAAATCACTATGTCATGCTGATTGAGTTCGAATAACAGACTGGAAGCTTCAAAAGGAGGGTGGTGCTTGGAATCCTTGTTCTTCCTCTGTCAACCATGGTTACCTGCAAGGAAACACGTGCCATCATCATTGCTTTGCACAAAAAGAACTTCACAGGCAAAGATATTGCTGCCAGTAAGATTGCACCTAAATCAACCATTTATCGGATCATCAAGAACTTCAAGGAGAGCAGTTCAATTGTTGTGAAGAAGGCTTCAGGGCACCCAAGAAAGTCCAGCAAGCGCCAGGACCATCTCCTAAAGTTGATTCAGCTGCGGGATCGGGGCACCACCAGTACAGAGCTTGCTCAGGAATGGCAGCAGGCAGGTGTGAGTGCATTTGCACGCACAGTGAGGCAAAGACTTTTGGAGGATGGCCTGGTGTCAAAAAGGGCAGCAAAGAAGCCACTTCTCTCCAGGAAAAACATCAGGGACAGACTGATATTCTGCAATATATCAGAATATCAGTCTGTCCCCAATACAGGGATTGGACTGCTGAGGACTGGGGTAAAGTAATTTTCTCTGATGAATCCCCTTTTCGATTGTTTGGGGCATCTGGAAAAAAGCTTGTCCAGAGAAGACAAGGTGAGCGCTACCATCAGTCCTGTGTCATGCCAACAGTAAAGTATCCTGAGACCATTCATGTGTGGGGTTGCTTCTCAGCCAAGGGAGTGGGCTCACTCACAATTTTTCCTAAGAACACAGCCTTGAATAAAGAATGGTACCAACACATCCCCGAGAGCAACTTCTCCAAACCATCCAGGAACAGTTTGGTGACGAACAATGCCTTTTCCAGCATGATGGAGCACCTTGCCATAATGCAAAAGTGATAACTAAGTAGATTGGGGAACAAAACATCAATGTTTTGGGTCCATGGTCAGGAAACTCCCCAGACCTTAATCCCATTGAGAACTTGTGGTCAATCCTCAAGAGGCGGGTGGACAAACAAAAACCCACCAATTCTGACAAACTCCAAGCATTGATTATACAAGAATGGGCTGCCATCAGTCAGGATGTGGCCCAGAAGTTCATTGACAGCATGCCAGGGCGGATTGCAGAGGTCTTGAAAAGGAAGGGTCAACACTGCAAATATTGACTCTTTGCATCAACTTCATTTAATTGTCAATTAAAGCCTTTGACACTTATGAAATGCTTGTAATTATATTTCAGTATTCCATAGTAACATCTGCCAAAAATATCTAAAGACACTGAAACAGCAAAGTGGAAATTAATATTTGTGTCATTCTCAAACCTTTTGGCCAAAACTGTACAGCAATTTGTTACAGTGTAGGTGTTCCTCTTATCCAGATGGGAGAGAGAAGTGTGGAGTGCAATAGAGATAGTGGTGTCTGTGGAACTGTTGGAGAAGTATACGACCTGGAGTGGGTCCAGGGTGTCTGGAAGGATGGCGTCAATGTGAGCCATGACCAGCCTTTCAAAGCATTTCATAGGTACGGATATAAGCGACACGGTGGTAGTCATTTACACAGGTTACCTGGGCGTTCATGGGCACAGGGACTATGGTGGTCTGCTTGAAACATGTAGGTATTACAGACTGGGTCGGGGAAAGGTGGAAATATATAACTTGTCCACTTTGTAGACTAGAAAAATATACCCTAAAGGGGAAATTATGTTCCTGTGTTCTGCCTAAAATGAGATGACACCCCCCTCCTCCGCCCCAGGCAACCCAAAAACGAACAATCGATCAGTAATATGAATAAGCACCGCTAAAAACAACCCATTTGTTGTTATGCATGACCCTCCTCTCCAAACCCCTGACATGTGTCTCCCAAAACATTACTTGCGGTTTGTAGCCTATGAATTTTCACTCACACGGTTTCATACGTCAGTGTAAATGTATCAGCCTACTTCAACGCGTTCTTCCTCTCCGTAATACTATTGGCTGGGTCGGGTCCAGAAGGCGGGGCATGCCGGTATACGCTATTTAAATTACTTTGAGCACTATTCGCTAAGCACATTATTAAGACCAGTCATTTCATTGACATGAGGGAGTTTCAGTTCTCGCTGTCATCATAACAAGAAGGCAACATTAAATCCAAAACAGAAACAAACGCTTTGAAACGTGTTTACCAGCGGACATATCTTCTGGAATATAATGTCAACTAACTTTTGATTTTGTCCCGGTCTATAAATGTGCAACAGGTAAGGTTTAACAACCTCTTTGTAGCAATTCGTATCAAACGTATGGGGAAGTTGACGATGCTGCATAACATAGACTACTGTTTATTTGATATATTTGAGAATATTGGGTTAGTTGCACTTGGACAGTCGCTCCTTTGAATGGATGCGCTGCGCTGTAGTCACCCCGCCGACTTTCAGACAAAGTCATACCCACTGTGGTTAGAAGCTTGCAGAGCAGGACTTTTCATTGTTTATTAATGCATATCATTTCATCAACCTGTTTAAATCCATAATAATACATTTTAAGTGCAAAAACATGCCATGTTTATGCGTCGGCTGATTCATACAGTTATGATGTAATACACTGCTCACAAACAGGCAGAACACATCCCAAAAGTTACAATTTGTCATGCAATCAGTGTTAATCGTATATCTGTTTCCATGTAAACGTACATTCATGTACAATTATCACGGTATGGATGGAATGTTTGAACGATGTATGAGAGATTGCATCACTCAGTCAGTTCACGTTTTTTAGCCCGCACCTGTTCGCGTTTCTCGTTGGCATGTCGAGTGCTGCTTGGAGTCTGGAGCCACATACTGTATTCTATATTAAAGCTCCAATGCAACCGTTTTTTTTTTAAAATCTCAATATCAAATCATTACTGGGTAACAATTACTTACTGCAATTGTTTTCAATTGAAATGATAAAAATAAAAAAAATAAAAAATAGCTTCTAAGACTGTCTGGGAGTAGTCTGAGTGGGGAGGGGGAAAACTGAAAACTAGCTGTTATTGGCAGAAAGGTTTGGAACTCTCTTTCTTATTGGTCTATTAACTCATTTATCAGGCAGGCCAAAACTCCATTCCACCAAAACAGACAGAAATGTCTTTTCAAGCAGCTCTTACACTAAAAATGAATTATCATCATTTTCACAAATTCACAGTATTATTCCAGCCTCATAGTGTGAAAATAGATGTATATATGAAACAGGAAAATCACGTTTTTTGACTCCACTGGGCATGTAAAATGGTAGTCCTAGATGAGACAGCTTTTTGTGTACTGCAACAAGACCATCCTCAAGGTGACCGTAAATGATGCTGGCAGCGGGTCAGGGAGTTACCATAAATTCTGTAAGTTGTGTTTCTGCAGGACACTTCAACCATGACATTGTTTCCGCAGTGTGAACATTGGCACCGTACATACACCTCTCAGATTAGGCCAGTCCAGCAGTACTAATTCAATCAGAGATCAGAGGGATTCCATTTTCCACAGAACATAATTATCCCACTGATCAAAAAAGAGGATATAACCGAACAATAAACAGTCATGTTTTTCCATTCGGTTATCATGGTGTCATAGCAACAGATGGGAAAATAGCATCTATTGATGTTACTAAAAGACAATACAAAATTCAACATGTCTGTAATCATTTTCCATTAAGTGTCCTCTCAACCCCCCCCCCCCCCAAAAGCAAACAAAACATAGCCGCATCAATTTCTATTCACGTCACTCTGTCAGAAAACAGACTAGTACAAGTTGGAAAGATACTTATTTAGTTGGCGGGAAAAGCTCATATTAATCATGTAATGTGTAAACTGCACAGTCATCCTAACTGGTGTTGATTGAGGAGAGGTTGAGATGTAGCCTGACTTTGCATGTCTAATTAGTAATTACTGTCAACAATCCAGAATTACCCATATTCCCAAAATAGTGCCCATGTATGATGAGAGAGTTCCTCCTGACTACTCACCACCAACATGCTCTTTGAGATACAAGTTAATAAGAGAGAGAGAGTTAAGGAAACATTCTAGGAGCTGATACTGCAGATACCACTCTATAAACAAATTTTACAAACATGAAGGGAAATATCTGAATGCAGTCTACATACTAGAGAACATTTGTAAATTCACTTAACAGAGACTGTAGTCTACTCATATCTATTCACGGTTCACGAGTCAAAATCATTATATTTAGTGATTTCAGTTTTGCAAGGGAGCAAGAATAAAAGCTATATCTTATCCTTTTAATATTAAACGACAATAAGAAAATATATTTCTTCAACTTTACATGTTAAAGAACACAAATAAATTCCCTATATTTTCCTCACGCACTCACATACCTTTTCATCACTGACTCTCATATCACAAAATCTCCCAAAAGTATTTTTTAAATAATCTAAACACATTTTTTTGGGATATAACCCCACCCCACCCCTAAAAAAACACAACAGAAGAGTTCACAGTGTTCGTTGCAACCATGGTTGGTTGCTAGGACAGCGAGGTCTAGAACATGTATAACACTTCAGACACAGGCAGGCAGGGCTCTCTCTAATGAGTGGTGTTTCTGTAGTGCCAGAGACAGAATCCTCACAGGACAGCCATTATGCTGCTGAGAGAATATGAAGTCCCAGAGGACTCTGTGAGTCAACAAGCTATGCTGATGTACTCAAGTACACCCAGAGAGAGAGAGGGGAGGGGGGGGGGAGAGAGAGAGACAGAGAGAGAGAGAGAGACAGAGATAGAGAAAGAGAGAGAGAGAGAGATAGAGAGAGAGAGAGAGATTTCCCCCAGCAAAAAAATATGTATGTTTCATATTCATATCTGCACATTATACTATACTCAACAAGCATATAAACGTTGGTCCCATGTTTCATGAGCTGAAATTAAGGAAAAAGGAAACCTCACACTGCTCTTGATAGTATCACTGATCTTTAATAAGCTTTACGTATCGGCCTCACGGCCTTCGTCAGAGCTTTTGTGAATTTTTTAAAATTAGCACCCTTATGTAGACCTAGCCCCGCCCACATCCGTTCCACACATGGAAAGAGGTTGGAGGAGAAGGAAAAACAAATAAGTGCTACCAAATATAACAATATGCATGTCATAAATATTCAAGTAAAGTGTGTAAATAAAACGTATTAAACACGTCTGTAAAACCACAATGAGGACATAGCAAGTTTTATTTGATCCTTTAGGAAATAATGTCTGGAGGGTGAAATTCCCAAAACATTCTCTTTTACTCAGAGTATTATTGATATTACCTCCCCTGTCTGATATCTTAACTTTCTCTATGCCACAAAATCTCAAGGTAGAAATGTCATGCTTCAGGTCATTGAAATGTACTGCGACTGGATAACCCCTGTCATTTCTCCTGATTGAACTTTTATGTTCACTGATTCTCTGTTTGAGAGAACGAGAGGTTCATGAGCTGAAATGAAAGATCTCAGGACGGGTCAATATGCACCAAAAGCTTATTTCTCTGTTTACATCCTTGTTAGTGAGTATTTCTCCTTTGCCAAGATAATCTATCCATCTGACAGGTGTGGCATATCAAGAAGCTGATTAAACAGCATGATTGTTACACAGGTGCACCTTGTGCCAGGGACAATACAGGGCCACTTTAAAATGTGCAGTTTTGTCACACAACACACTGCCACAGATGTCTCAAGTTTTGAGGGAGCATGCAATTGGCATGCTGACTGCAGGAATGTCACCCGGAACTGTTGCCAGGGAATTGAATGTTCATTTCTCTATCATAAGCCGCCTCCAATGTCATTTTCGAGAATTTGGCAGTACGTCCAACAGACCTCTCAACCGCCGACCACATGTAACCACACCAGCCCAGGACCTCCACATCCGGCTTCTTTACCTGCAGGATCATCTGTGACCAGCAACCCAGACAGCTGATGAAACTGAGGAGTATTTCTGTCTGTAATAAAACCCTTTTGTTGGCAAAAACTTATTCTGAATTGAGCCAGGCCCACCCATGGTTGCGGCCCTGCCCAGTCGTGTGAAATCCATAGGTTACGGCATATTTAATTAATTTAAATTGACTGATTTCCTTATATAAATTGTAACTCAGTTCAGTGTAATATACGTGCAGTATGTTTCCATGCATGTAGGTCTAGTGTCCTAAGTCAAGTTATCACTAATCGGAAAGTCTCCACAAACATGAATATAATCAAGTCACACAGAAAATGGAATAATATTTCTGTACAATTGACACCCCATTAAAGTACCTCATTACAACCTGAAAACACCAATCTTGAGCCTTAGATAGTTTCCAGAACCCTAATAAGTGACATTCGAGAAAAGAGCCCGTTCGGTCGGTTGGCCAAATGATGTGGTACTGTAGTTTACATTCAAGCAACAAAACATTTTCCATCTTTCCAAGGTTGTGATTAGCATTAGGTATGTGAAAATGGGTATTAAGAACACACCAGTGGGTAATGAGGCAGTAGGATTGGTTCACGCACCGAGCAATTTGTCAAACAGGCTGGTGTGACAGACAGTAAGACTGTCTTCACAGAGTGGAAGTGACGGGTCTACCTGTATTAAACTGAAGGCAATCGTTCATTTGCTGCTTTAACAAGACTGTTACTTCCTCTTCCATGTTGCAAGTAATGTACTGTCTGTCGTTGTTCCCCAGAAATAAGAAATTACAATGGTTATACGTGCGTCTGAGCTCGATCAGTTATCATTTATCTTGGGGGGGGGTCCAAAGAAGCCATGAGTGCACTTGATCCCGTAGAGGCCCCGCAACCCACAATCCAACGGGAAATGATCGTGGCGACACTCTGTGGGCAACAAAAAACAAGTATGCTTTGTGACTGACCATCAGTGGGACATCGCTCACATTACTCCCTGACCTCTCTCAGTAGAGAGTGGAGAAGCCAGGATAGGGTTAAATATGACTGTTGTCATAACCGAATGAAATATTGTTGGCACGAGGAGACGTGCTTGTTCTTGCCCTTGGGTATACAGTATTTGATTGTTTTCTCAGGCTTCACAACACGACAGAGAAATCGATTGGATATTGAAGTAATCTTCATGACAGTTGGTGGTATTTCATGTATCATGACTCATCAGCAAGTCTAAAACCTTTCTCTCTCTTTTTCCCTCAGCATACTTCATTGGTGAGGTCCGGCTGCCTGATGAGAGAGCACTACTCAACCCCAAGGACCTCTCCCTGGTTGCAGTCAAGCTAGAGGCAGTCGAAGACCGAGAGAGAGGCTTTGTCTCCTCCTCCCTCCTTTCCTTCGTCCGCCTCACTTCACCACCCCATTTTCTGCTTGAGTTGGTCCCGTTAGTGTTTCAAAACTGTTTCTCCAACGCTTTTTCAAGAAACTCAGACTGTTTTCCAAAGCAGAAGCAGCGCCACAGCCCTCCCACCAGAACGAGGTGATGGGAAGTGTGCGAGCCAACCGCTACAGCATAGTGTCAACCGAGGAGCACGGTATGAAGTTGGCCACCGTGGCAGTGCCCAACGGGTATGGGAATGGCAAAGGAAAGGTGCACACGCGGCACCAGCCCCAGAGCCGCTTCGTCAAGAAGGACGGTCACTGCAATGTGCAGTTCATCAATGTGTCCGAGAAAGGACAGCGTTACCTCGCTGACATCTTCACGACATGCGTGGACATCCGCTGGCGGTGGATGTTTGTCATCTTCTGCCTTGCCTTCCTCCTGTCGTGGCTGTTCTTCGGCTGCATCTTCTGGCTGGTCGCCATCTTCCACGGGGACTTGGAGAACGACTCCCAGAAGTGCGTCTCCAACGTGAGCAGTTTCACTGCAGCCTTCCTGTTTTCCATCGAGACCCAGACCACCATCGGCTACGGCTACCGCTACGTCACCGACGAGTGTCCTGTGGCGGTCTTCATGGTGGTCTTCCAGAGCATTGTGGGCTGCATTATCGACGCCTTCATCATCGGCGCCGTCATGGCCAAGATGGCCAAGCCCAAGAAGAGGAACGAGACGCTGGTGTTCAGCCACAACGCTACAGTGGCCATGAGGGACAACAAGCTGTGTCTGATGTGGCGCGTGGGCAACCTGAGGAAAAGCCACCTGGTGGAGGCCCACGTGCGTGCCCACCTCCTCAAGTCGCGCACCACTGCAGAAGGGGAGTTCATCCCTCTGGACCAGATGGACATTGATGTGGGCTTCGACAGCGGAGTCGACCGTATCTTCCTGGTGTCGCCCATCACCATCGTCCACAAGATCGACGAGGACAGCCCATTCTATAACATGAGCAAGCAAGAGCTGGAGACGTCCGAGTTCGAGATCGTGGTCATCCTGGAAGGGATGGTGGAGGCCACGGCCATGACCACCCAGTGCCGCAGCTCCTACCTGGCCAGCGAGATCCTGTGGGGCCACCGCTTCGAGCCGGTGCTCTTCGAGGAGAAGAGCTACTACAAGGTGGACTACTCTCGTTTTCATAAGACTTACGAGGTTCCCAGTACCCCGCTGTGCAGTGCCAGAGACCTGGCCGAGAAAAAATACATCCTGTCCAGCTCCAACTCCTTCTGTTACGAGAACGAGGTGGCGCTGACTAACAAAGAGGAGATGGACGAGGGGAACGGGGGTAGCGTGGGCCCAGATGTAACCCAGACAGACAATATGTCAGACTCAGAGCATCACCAGGCCACTGTGCCACTAGAGTCCAGGCCCCTGAGACGAGAATCTGAAATATGACTGTGCAGAGGCTGCAGATCACCTCACAGAGAAGAAGGTTCTAATTCTAGAATCCCATCTAGTTGTTATAAATGGCACATTGAGCTGAGCTGGGCCTAGTGTAAAGGACATTGAGCTGAGCTGGACATTGGGTAAATGACATTGAGCTGAGCTGGGCCTTGGGTGAAGGACAGGTTCATGCCGACGGTACTGCTGTGGGAAGGGGGTAGCTGGGGACTTGTAACTTTTTTTTAAACAATGTAATTGCATATTACAGCAAGCACGGCACTATGAAATGTGTGCAGATAGGAAGGAAAACTTTCTCGAAAAAGGTTCCCACAAGAAAATGAAATGTATGTATCACTTTAGCATCTATGTATAGAAAGGAATGTGCATCTGTATAACATATTGGAATGGGTGTTAGCTACGATGACTTGAAAATAGCAGGCATGTCTCTCTGTTCATCTGTCCAGCAAATCATGAACAAGATGAGAACAACGGTCGTATTTCTATTGTCTGCCTTTTAGTATATAAAACAAATGCTGCTATAATCAAATTCTCTACTTTCTCGTTTCAGAGAAACTCGAAGGGGAAAACTTGCAAAGATGCCTACCCATAGAGTAACAGAGAGATTTAGAAAGTTCTGCTCTGTGAAAACCAAATATTATTTTTATTTAGCTAATTTGCACTTTGAATTGATCCTGGGCACCCAGCTCCAAAGTACTCTAAAGTTTCGGGAATGTTAATCCAAACAATTAAAGATGCAGTACAGCTTGGCAACGAAACCTTTTTTTTTTTTGCAGTGAATGCAAACTGTTTTAGCCTTTGAATAGACCGTCGTGTTGCAGTCAACTGGTGATCTTTGGTGAATTACATCCAAGGCAATGTAGCTCAATGTAGAGAGACATTCCTACTATCGGAGAAGACATACTATGCAGCCATTGTAAAGTAGTGCAATAAAAACTGGATCAAATGATCAATTAGAGAAATGTTTCTGAACTATTAGCATTCATCCATACTGAAACGTATCCAAAGCAGATATGGTCATGTTGTATGTGCTGTTGGTAATGAGCCGGTCTCTTAACAGACGTACAACATAACATACATTAAAGGGTCATTCAATGCTGGTCAAATCAATAGAAACTTGCCTGTTTTGTTTGAAGGAAATTAGCAGGGTGGTATTAGTATTCGAAAGTGAAGCAGAACTGAATAAACAACACCGACAAGACAAGGGAGGAGGGAAAATTAGCATACGAATGTTCTTTAAAAACAGTGCTGCTACGTTGTTGCATTTTGTAGGGTTTGATAACAGAAGACGCCAAATATAATTATTATTATTATTATAATTATGTGTCTCATCCATTTGTTATAAGTGGTAGAATTAGAGTATTTTTGAAGTAAATAAAAAAAAAAAATCAAGACAAAATATTTATTTTCTAACCCGTGTATACAGTGTAGATGTTGCTAGAACTTAATGAATCAATATCACCGTGGTAACCGTCATGATAAACACAGTTATATGGCCCTTATGATGCCCGGGCTTCTGTAAGGTTTTTTCCATCGTTTTCATATTCAAAGCTAAACATACAAGCCAGGTTCTAGGCCCTAGATGAGACCAGTAGCATGTTGTTAAGGCGAGATGCTCAGAACATAACAGTGTTACAATACTTCTCTTTTTTTATATACATAACTTTATACATCTTTATACATATCTTTTTTAAGTAAAACAACAAAACATCCCTTTTTTTTCCTTAGTACTTTACAAACGTCCACTATTCTGCCATCACAAAAAAGAGCACATCTTCACCTATAGGCTCTTTAAATAAGGAGAGAATAAAAGACAGTACATACCCTATCTTTGCTGTTCATGCATTCATATTTATATCCAGAGTAGGTCTATGGATTGCCATGCCTTGTTATCAAATATCATTTTATTTTTCATTATAAGTTGTTTGGATTGGAAAACGTGGTTTTAATAAGCCAACAGTACTGTATCCCAGGCATGTTAATAAGGTGTATTGAAAGCCTGTAGAGTTTGCATTATGACAAATCTATCTCCTATTTCTTTATTTTTGAAACAACGGTTAAAAGCCGTTAGGCTACAATGACCCGTTTCTTGTACATAGAACCCCGCCCTCCCTGTTCCAGTCATTTTGTATCAGAGTCTTCCAGTTGTACTGCAGAACAACGGAATGTACAGAGTTTTATACTATTCAGAATATTATTGTTATTATTATTGTACAAGCGATTTATTATATTGTTCTTTTTTTCAATAAAACCTCAATGATCATTTGCAGTTCTGTTCATACCAGCCATGAATAGGCTGGTATTTGGGATGCAGATATGGAAAAATCCAGAATTCACCAAAGCCCAGTGGGTCAGCTCTGGTAGAGTATGGTTTGAAGGGACCCTGTAGGGGTGAGTGGGGTAAGTTGAGCCATTTTTTACATTCAGCATCACTCCGTCAAGGGAAATATAGTATTGTTTCTAATAAAGATATATACAATACATATATTTCAGGATGTTGTGTATCCATGGATATAATCAGAAATAATGTAAACATTACAGTTTTGAAAACATAGGCTGTTCCCCCCCCCAAAAATGGTCTCTTGGCACAACTTATGCGATAAGTTGAGCTGCCTATACATTTCTGTACTGAATGAAATATTACCACTATCTTAATATAACCATGTCCATCTCTATTTCCTAAACATAATTAAACACAATTCTTAATCATTTTAAGCATATTTTAACACCTAACAAGAACTTTTTTCTCTTTAAAACACTTTAACATGGGCCAGGCCCTGTTGTAACCTCATATCCCAGTGATAATGCCTTGCACTTCAATTAACTTAACTTCCCTTTGGCTCAACCATTGGCTCAATTTACCCCATGGCAATTGGCTCAACTTACCCCAAGGCAAACATGTTGACTATATTAGCCAACAGCTAAAGGATGCATTTTCATGCAAGTTTTAGGACCTCATATTGAAGCTTATAGAGATCACAACTGACATATAGAACAATCTTAAAATGATCTACTTTGGTTTAGATACAAGCATCATCAAATCAAATCAAATGTATTTATATAGCCCTTCGTACATCAGCTGATATCACAAAGTGCTGTACAGAAACCCAGCCTAAAACCCCAAACAGCAAGCAATGCAGGTGTAGAAGCACGGTGGCTAGGAAAAACTCCCTAGAAAGGCCAACAGGAAGAAACCTAGAGAGGAACCAGGCTATGTGGGGTGGCCAGTCCTCTTCTGGCTGTGCCGGGTGGAGATTATAACAGAACATGGCCAAGATGTTCAAATGTCCATAAGTGACCAGCATGGTCCAATAATAATAAGGCAGAACAGTTGAAACTGGAGGAGCAGCACAGCCAGGTGGACTGGCAACAGCAAGGAGTCATCAGGCCAGGTAGTCCTGAGGCATGGTCCTAAGCTCAGGTCCTCCAAGAAAAGAGAGAAAGAGAGAGAGAATTAGAGGGAGCATACTTAAATTCACACAGGACACCGGGTAAGACAGGAGAAATACTCCAGATATAACAGACTGGCCCTAGCCCCCCGACACATAAACTACTGCAGCATAAATGCTGGTGGCTGAGACAAGACGGGTCGAGAGACACTGTGGCCTCGTCCGACGATACCACCGGACAGGGCCAACCAGGCAGGGTATAACCCCACCCACTTTGCCAAAGCACAGACCCCCACACCACTAGAGGGATATCTTCAACCACCAACTTACTACCCTGAGACAAGGCCAAGTATAGCCCACGAAGATCTCCCCCACGGCACAAACCTGAGGCAGGCACCAACCTGGACAGGAAGATCACGTCAGTGACTCAACCCACTCAAGTGATGCTTCCCTCCTAGGGACGGCATGGAAGAGCACCAGTAAGCCAGTGACTCAGCCCCCGTAATAGGGTTAGAGGCAGAGAATCCCATTGGAGAGAGGGGAACCGGCCAGGCAGAGACAGCAAGGGTGGTTTGTCGCTCCAGTGCCTTTCCATTCACCTTCACACCCCTGGGCCAGACTACACTTACTCATAGGACTTACTGAAGAGATGAGTCTTCAAGAAATACTTGAAGGTCGAGACCGAGTCTGCGTCTCTCACATGGATAGGCAGACCATTCCATAAAAATTGAGCTCTATAGGAGAAAGCCTTGCCTCCAGCTGTTTGCTTAGAAATTCTAGGAACAATAATGAGGCCTGCGTCTTGTGACCGTAGCGTATGTGTACTGTAGGTATGTAGGACCAAATCAGGACCAAATCAGAAAGATAGGTGGGAGCAAGCCCATGTAATGTTTGTAGGTTAGCAGTAAAACCTTGAAAACGGCCCTTGCCTTGACAGGAAGCCAGAGGCTAGCACTGGAGTAATATTCTGGCCAGGTCGCAATTGTAAATGAGAACTTGTTCTCAACTTGCCTACCTGGTTAAATAAAGGTGAAATAAAAAAATAAAAATAATAAATTCTAGTCAAGATTCTAGCAGCCGTGTTTAGCACTAACTGAAATGTATTTAGTGTTTTATCCGGGTATTCGGAAAGTAAAACATTGCAGTAGTCTAGTCTAGAAGTGACAAAATCATTTTTCTGCAACATTTATGGACAAAAAGTTTCTGATTTTGGCAATATTAGTGGATGGAAAAAAGCTGTCCTTGAAAAAGTCTTGATGTGTTCTTCAAAAGAGAGATCAGGGTCCAGAGTAACACCGAGGCCCTTCACAGTTTTGTTTGAGACGACTGTACAACCATTAAGATGAATTGTCAGATTCAACAGAAGATTTCTTTGTTTCTTGGGACCTAGAACTAGCATCTCTATTTTGTCCGAGTTTAAAAGTAAAACATTTGCCGTCTTCCACTTCCTTATGCCTGAAGCACAGGCTTCAAGGGAGGGACATTTTGGTGCTTCACCATGTTTCATCGAAAGCTACAGCTGTGTATTGTCAGCATAGCAGTGAAAGTTAACATTATGTTTCCGAATGACATCACCAAGAGGTTAAATATAAAGTGAAAACAATAGTGGTCATAAAACAAAACCTTGAGGAACACCAAAATGTACAGTTGATTTGAGTTGAGTTGATCTAAACCACGCCAGAACTTGTCCGTGTAGACAAATTTGGGTTTCCAATCTCTCCAAAAGAATGCGGTGATCGATGGTATCAAAAGCAGCACTGAGGTCTAGGAGCACGAGGAGAGATGCAGAGCCTTGGTCTGACGCCATTAAAAGGTCATTTACCACCTTCACGAGTGCAGTCTCAGTGCTATGATGGGGTCTAAAACCAAACTGAAGCATTTCATATACATTGTTTGTCTTCAGGAAGGCAATGAGTTGCTGCGCAAAATGTTTGAGATGAATGGGAGATTCGATATAGGCTGATAGTTTTTAATATTTTCTGAGCAAAGGTTTGGCTTTTTCAAGAGAGCCTTTATTACTGCCACTTTTAGTGAGTTTGGTACACATCCGGTGGATAGGAAGCCGTTTATTATGTTCAACATAGAATGGCCAAGCACAGGAAGCAGGTCTTTCAGTAGTTTAGTTGTAATATGGTCCAGTATGCAGCTTGAAGGTTTAGAGGCCATGACTATTTTCATCAATGTGTCAAGAGATATAATATTGTTTTTAATTGAGTGTCTCCCTTGATCCTAGGTCCTTGCAGTGTTGTGCATACTCAGGACAACTGAGCTTTGGAGAAATACGCAGATTTAAAGAGGAGAATTCCCAGTTGGATTTTCGCCTGAGTGATGGAAGCGGGGAGAACAGGCCGTGGCTCGGGTGGCTGAGGTCCTTGATGATCTTCTTGGCTTTCCTGCGACACCTGGTGTTGTAGGTGTGCTGAAGGGCAGGTGGTGCGTTCGGCTGAGCTTACAAACCTCTGTAGAGCCTTGCGGTCATCGGCATCGGAGTTGTCGTACAAATGCTTTCGATGGTGCTCCTGTAGAACACTGTGATGGCCCTCTGGGAAAGGCCAAATTTCTTCAGACTAATGAGGTTGAAGAGTCGCTGTCGTGCAGGGAGAGGTTGTTTACCTGGCACCACGCCATCAGAGAGCTTACCTTCCTCTCTGTAGGCCGTCTCATCGTTGTCGGTAATCAGGCCGACTATTGTCGTGTCGTCAGCAAACTTGATGATGATGTTGGAACTGTGTGAGACCATGCAGTCGTGGGTATACAGGAAGTGCTGAAGAAGGACTGGAAGGACTGAGGAATGCATTTGCACCTTTGTGCGGACCTCGTGTTGAGGATCAGTATGGAGGAGGTAATATTATCTACAGTGTGCATAGTCACTTTACCCCTACCTATATGTCTGTAATATTATCTACTCCCTGACGAAGGCCATACAGGTAATATTATCTACTCCCTGACGAAGGCCATGCAGCCGAAACCCGTCGTTTAAAATAAAACGTTGTTTCTATTGGACATGCCATACTAATAAAGGCATTTTAATCAATTATATGAAGAGCGCCTTGGTCCTCCTTTCTTTTTGATGACCAATTTACCCCTTTTACCAAAGAGCACCTTCTATCCACCAAAATGTACTATTGTGTACCTTAGTAGCGCTTCCCTCCCTCCTCGTTCTACTAGTGTGCATAGTCACTTTACCCCTACCTATATGTATACATATTACCTCAATTTACCTCAAATAACCTGTATCTCCGCACATTGAGTCAGTACTGGTATCCCTGTACATACAGTATCCTCGTTATTGTTATTTTATTGTGTTACTTTTTTCTTTCTTTAGTATATTTTATTTTATATAATTTATTTACATCAAATATTTTCCAGCTGACTTAAAACAAAACTGCATTGTTGGTTAAGGGCTTGTAAGTAAGTATTTCACGGTAAGGTCTACCTACACCTGTTGTATTCAGGGCAGGTGATATGGCCCGTCAGGAAGTTCAATACCCAGTTGCACAGGGAGGTGTTCAGGGCCAGAGCTGTGAGCTTTGTGGTATGCTCAGAGGGTAATATGGTTTTGAAGGAGAGCTGACGAACAGCATCCTCACATATGCATTCCTCTTGTCCAGGTGGGTAAGGGCAGTGTGCAGTGCAATGGCGATTGCGTCGTCTGCGAATCTGTCAGGGCGGTAGGCAAATTCGAGAGGGTTGAGTATGTCAGGGAGGGAGGATTTGATGTGTTCTTTGACTAGCCTCTCGAAGCATGTTGTCTCTCTGGTTTCCAAACGACAGCTACTGTAACTGTAAGACCATTAGAATTGATTGTTGTATTTCAAGTATGACCAGAGGTCAGACTTTGGGCTACTTCTCAATCCTCCACAGTATCAAGTGTTTTTCTTGCTGATTTCTCTCTACATTTACATGTTTCTCAAGTGTGACATTGAGTGCAAAATTGAGTTTTAGTCTCCACAGGATATTCAACAATTTAATAATTTTACGTTCCAAACAGGGTCAGTTTCTTTCAATGGTCTCTGCAAAACAGACCATTTTATACTTTCAGGGATATACGCATTGATACATCTCCAGGTTAAGTTTCCATAGCAACATTTTAGTGTTCTACGTTGTAGCATACACAATAATCATATACACACGTGCCCAAGGAGGAGGAGAGTAGATCTCGGTGTAAACTTTACCGGTGCTATTACGCACAATACATAAAGGGAATAAACAGGCATCCTATTTCCCAGATGAAATAGTCTCACAGTGATCAAAAAACAGCAGCAATAATATATGTTACAGATTAAAATGATTCAGAATTTGAGAAAAAAAATGAACCCTAATTCTCATCGGAGCCTATCGGTGCATCTGTATCCTTGGATTAGAGGGGTGCAGGGAGCAATATTATAATGAGCTCAGACTGACACGCCCATTGATACACCTACTGCCCCAACACATGTAAAGTGTTGGTCCCATGCTTCACCGCTGGGTTTCTCTTGTTGACTATTCAGGCAATCGGCATGAAGCTGATTCGTGGTTTACGGATGGAGAGTAAAAATGGAGATAGACAAATGGATCAAATTCAACATTCACTCCAATCTGTATGGGAATGGTAAACCATGTATGTATATCTTATGAGCACATACTGGCAATGTTTGGATGTAGCTTTCCTATCTTCCAATCTGGGTCTGCTAGCTAAATATATTAGCTAAGATAGCTTGATGTGAGTGCTAGTGAGCTAGGTAGCTTAGCTAATGTCAATGCAAGCTGTACGAACACTTGGCCCCTAAGATCTTTGTCAGGTGGACACTTGCTGATGTGTTCAATAGTGATCCCTTGAGTCTGCAAGCGTTTTGGCCAAAATGTATTTGAGACGATGGGCACTCAACGTCCCAACAATATTCCAAAATGTTCAATCCTTTCACAAGCATTGTGTCCCATGATCTGTCTCGTAGCACGAGTCGCTATGAAACACGGGCACTCAGGCAGACACACACTCCGATAGACAGTGAGAATGTTGTAAAAAACAAAATGACAACTAGCTTGCAAAGTGCCATTATAGTTGACAAAGAGTAAACAGATCATTCCGTTGTAGAACAGAACAGTTGCTGTATCCTCATGAACGTATAAAGTCAGACAGATATGATGTGGTTTGTTCTGTATTCATCCCATGTATTAACTGATAGGCTACTGTAACTCTCTGTATAGCTAAAGATACTCTTTGATAAAGCCGTTGCTAATGGGATCAATGCAGGATAAATCACTGTTTGGTTTACGAGGATAAGGCACATCTGTTCTATTTCATGTTGATAGCGTTGCTATTGTCTCTTGGATTGTTTCAAGAACGTTAATAGTATTTCCCCAACTACTTACAAATTATGTTTGCAAAGTAAATAGTATAGCTATGTAACTTCTTGTCAACATTAATAGATTTTTAAAAACTTTTCCTGCAGATGTTCCCGTGGTGACCAACACTGCCAAACTAGCCTACAGGCAGCGCTGCAAACCTTTCCCGTGTGGAAGTTTCTAAGGTGCGTTTGTAGGTAAGGTGTAAGGTGTAAGGTGCGATTGTAGGCAATAGTCTATACCTATTATGAGTGGCCTATTAAATGTATAATTTTTTCCACAGGTTACCAAAAGGTGCAACAAGTTCCCTGACATCTCCAATTACTTCATAAACATTTGTTTACAAATTATATCTCTCAAGTCAGTTTCTCTGTAAAGTGACCTCTTGGAGCTGATCATAAGACTGTTGGATATAAAACAGCAGAATTAAACAAGCTTTGACTTCAATTAGTTTGTGACTACCTACAAATGAATCATATTTAGCCTACATCCCACCAATATACATTTCTGTATTTTAATATCAAGGAAAACACAAGATCAAAAAGATAGCTCTGTCTCGTAGGTTAATAAGGATTGGACCCTATTTTTCAATTTTCGCCTAAAATGACATACCAAAATGTAACTACCTTAAGCAGGGATTTTCATTTTCTTGAAACCATTTGAAAGGAAACATTTTGAAGTTTGTGGAAATGTGAAATTAATGTAGGAGAACATAACACATTAGATTATTATATATATATTTTTTCATCATCTTTGAAATGCAAGATAAATACACTGTGTTGTTCCAGCTTTGGTGCAATTTATATTTTGTCTGTGCCCTCTCCTCAAACAATAGCATGGTATTCCTTCACTGTAATAGCTACTGTAAATTGAACAGTGCAGTTAGATTAACACGAATTCAAGTTTTCCGCCCATATCAGATATGTCTATGTCCTGGGAAATGTTATTGTTGAGCTAACGTGCGCTAATGTGATTAGCATAAAGTTGTAAGTAACAAGAACATTTCCCAGGACATAGACATATCTGATATGGGCGGAAAACTTGAATTTGTGTTAATCTAACTGCACTGTCCAATTTACAGGGTCACCGATCCTGTGGAGGTTTTAAGCATTACGAAACTTCTATTCAATGGAATAAACCTCATGTAGCAAATAAGCCATTCATTTTTTGTTGTTGATCAAATTCGACACTCTTATTGACTTCCAAAACTCCTTTCTTGGTGGGCGAAACAACGTTTTTCCACACAGGATATGAAGGTTTGTGTCGTAAATATAACCTTAGCTCATTGACAAATAAATGAGATTGATAGTTAGCTAATAATCTCTACTTATTCTACGTTAGCTACCTACGTGATGATCCACCCTTACTGCTGAGACTGTCAGTGGCAACTCAAGTGATGGGACTGCATCGGGTTTCAGTATCATGGGACTGCATCGGGCTTCAGTATCATGGGACTGCATCGGGCTTCAGTATCATGGGACTGCATCGGGTTTCAGTATCATGGGACTGCATCGGGCTTCAGTATCATGGGACTGCATCGGGCTTCAGTATCATGGGACTGCATCGGGCTTCAGTATCATGGGACTGCATCGGGCTTCAGTATCATGGGACTGCATCGGGCTTCAGTATCATGGGACTGCATCGGGCTTCAGTATCATGGGACTGCATCGGGTTTCAGTATCATGGGACTGATCGGGCTTCAGTATCATGGGACTGCATATGGTTTCAGTATCATGGGACTGCATCGGGTTTCAGTATCATGGGACTGCATCGGGCTTCAGTATCATGGGACTGCATCGGGCTTCAGTATCATGGGACTGCATCGGGTTTCAGTATCATGGGACTGCATCGGGCTTCAGTATCATGGGACTGCGTCGGGTTTCAGTATCATGGGACTGCATCGGGCTTCAGTATCATGGGACTGCGTCGGGCTTCAGTATCATGGGACTGCATCGGGTTTCAGTATCATGGGACTGCGTCGGGCTTCAGTATCATGGGACTGCATCAGGTTTCAGTATCATGGGACTGCATCGGGCTTCAGTATCATGGGACTGCATCGGGTTTCAGTATCATGGGACTGCATCGTGCTTCAGTATCATGGGACTGCATCGGGCTTCAGTATCATGGGACAGCATCAGGCTTCAGTATCAAGGGACTGCATCGGGCTTCAGTATCATGGTACTGCATCGGGCTTCAGTATCATGGGACTGCATCGGGCTTCAGTATCATGGGACTGCATCGGGCTTCAGTATCATGGGACTGCATCGGGATTCAGTATCATGGGACTGCATCGGGCTTCAGTATCATGGGACTGCATCGGGCTTCAGTATCATGGGACTGCATCGGGCTTCAGTATCATGGGACTGCATCGGGCTTCAGTATCAGAAGCTTGGCATACCCCATCTTTTTTGTAGCAGCAGCAGCAGGTTCTCAACGCACTCACCTGAAAAAAAAATTGTTCTGCAAACGGGAAGTCTTTGTGATTAACTTGCTTGCATTCTGAGCAACTGGGAAAGAAGTATAATCCATTTCTCCTTTAACAATAAATTTTTTGGGGGGAAGATGAACAACTGTAAATTGCTTTTACAACCGAAGACACAGTAACCACGAGTCATTTGCTTACCAGGTAGCTAACTAGCTACACTATATATACAAAAGTATGTGGGCATCCCTTCAAATTAGTAGATTTGGCAATTTCAGCCACAGCCATTGCTGACAGGTGTATAAAATCGAGCAGACAGCCATGCCATCTCCATAGAGAAGCATTGGCAGTAAAATGTCCTTAATGAAGAGCTCAGCGACTTTCAATGTGGCAACTTCATAGAATGCCACTTTATTAACAAGTGAGTTCGTCAAATTTCAGCCCTGCTAGAGCTGCCCCGGTCAACTATAAGTGCTGTTATTGTGAAGTGGAAACGTTTAGGAGCAACAACGGCTCAGCCCCGAAGTGGTAGGTCACACAAGCTCACAGAAAAGGACAGCCGAGTGCTGAAGCGCATAGCGCGTAAAAATTGTCTGTCCTCGGTTGCAACACTCACTACTGAGTTCCTAACTGCCTCTGGAAGCAACGTCAGCACAAGAACTGTTCATCAGGGGAGCTTCATGAAATGAGTTTCCATGGCCGAGCAGCTGCACACAAGCCTAAGATCACCATGCGCAATGCCAAACGTTGGCTGGAGTGGTGTAAAGTGGAAAAACATTATCTGTAGTGATGAATCACGCTTCACTATCTAGCAGTCCGACGGACAAATCTGGGTTTTGCGCATGCCAGAAGAGCACTACCTGCCCGAATGCATACTGCCAACTCTAAAGATTATTGGAGGAGGAATAATGGTCTGGGGCTGGTTCTAGCTAGGCCCCTTATTTCCAGTGAAGGGAAATCTTAAACCTACAGCATACAATGACATTCTAGACGATTCTGTGCTCCCAACTTTGTGGCAACAGTTTAGGGAAGGCCCTTTCCTGTTTCACCATGACAATGCCCCCATGCACAAAGCGAGGTCTATACAGAAATGGTTTGTTGAGATTGGTGTGGAAGAACTTGACTGGCCTACACAGAGCCCTAACCTCAACCCCATCAATCATACAGCTCAACCGACATCTGCGTTCAAATGTGAATTAAATTCAATCTTTTTAAGACTCTCAGGATTTGTGCTGTCGCTCTCATCCTCCAAATGCACTCCAACTTTCCAAAACAATCTGTTGACAGGAGGAAGCGTTCTGCTTTAAAAAAATAAATAATTGGCACAACGTTGATTAGCCAACCAGATGCACCTGGCGGGCGATACAGAGGGATGGAAGGCACTGGTCACACTTGAAATACAAAACTAAAGACCCAACAAACCAATATAGCATTAGTGACAGACATTATCATTAGTGACAGACATTGTCATTAGTGACAGACATTATGGTTAATCAGGGAGTCTATAGTTGTGCTTTAATCACAGGTCTGCTCTGAGGAAAATAATTATGGGGAAAGAAATGTTGTTTTGACACATTTTTAACAGTGTCTCGTTTAACTCCCCTGTCATCATGTCACAATGATAAAACCCAGTTTTGGAAGAAAGGAAATGGAAATAAATGACAATAACACCCCTCCATCGAGCCACGTGTCTTTAAGAGAAGAGGGGGATAATGGAGAGAAAAAAAATGGACTAAACCGAGTTCCATGGAAAATTCTACGGTCTACGGTTCGGGAAGATTGACACTAATGTCAACTTCTGGAGTCTGGACTCTGGAGTCAGTGCTGTGGATGCGTGCGTGTGTTTGATCTATTCTGGCAGCTGAGTGATCTGATTCACTTCCTATTAAACTGGCAGAGAAAGAGAGAGAAAATTAGTCACATAACTCCAGTTACATTTTTAAGAATCGACTCATTTTCAAGGATGACTCAAAATATTGCATTAAGAATAATGTATCGATATAACCCGCAAAGTACAACGTACGTTTACACAAGACGGGATTTATTGTGAGTAGTCTGAAATCACGCTTTATACAAAATCACACACCTTCATTTGATACAAACTTCTCCACTACCTTTGTATGCATGTTTTACAATAATGTCAATGGTGAGGAGTGTAACTGAAGACTGTCAAGACCAGAGGGGAGGACCTGCTCAAATGTAGTGCACTTTATGGCCAATAGGTTACCATTTGGGACGGAGACGCTATGTACCGCCGAGGGAGGAGGGAAATAAAAGTTGACACGGAGGGGAGGGACGTTGGTGGGAAAGTAAAGAGTCAACCCCGGTCACACCATTTAATAATCCATTTATTTATTGAATTATTCATTTAAAAGTAGTGACCAGGAAAGGCACATTGAGGCTACTTCCTGTTTGAAAGGAAAGAATAGTCCCACATTGTTAAGTGCCTTGAAGGGTAGCAGTAGTAGGGTAGTGGTTCTGGATATTGTAGGTGAGTTACTGTTCCTCTTTTGTGCCATTCAACCCTCCACCCTCCACTCCCCTCCGTCTCCAACCTCCACCCTTCATCTCCGAACCTCCCCTGTTTATTAAAACAATGCAGTTGTATACGAGTAGAACAAACATCTCAATAGGAAGTGTTGGACTAACTCTCATTATGCAAACCCATGCGAGACAGAGACCAGGTATCAGCGGCAGTTTATAATCTTTAATCTAATTGTATTACTTCTTTATCCCTTTATCAAGCTCCTGGATACTTGTGTTTTTCAGTGACCCTGAATCTAAGGACAGGAATGTAGAACTATAAAATGGTGGCAACAACACAACACAATCCACCTCCCTTTCCAAACTATGACCGGAACACCCTTTCTTGTATTTGAACCTGTATGGGAACTTTACTTTCAGACAGACCCAGCTCTCCTACAGACTTGTGATCTCCTGTGTTTTGTCTGCTGCTGGACTGAAAGTCTTCCTGCTTCACATGGACCCCTGTTTTGACAGACAAAACCAGCCTCAGAGGAGCAGGGCTTTGCTGGCTTCCATTTTGCTTTGGAGACGGCAGGTTCAAACTGAAACACTTTTTTTGGCAGATATATTTTTAAAAGGCAGTATCTTTGTTTGATGTCATTAGAACCAGATTACAAAAGACCAACAAATGGATGTAATATGTAACACAGCAGGCTGCTGAGAGGGGAGGACGGATCATAATAATGGCTGTAACGGAGCAAATGGAATGGCATCAAACGCAAAGAAACAATGTGTTTGATACCTTTCCACTTAACCCGCTCCAGCCATTACCACGGGCCCATCCTCCCCAATTAAGGTGCCACCAACCTCCTGTGGTTTAATGATGGATGAAGGCAGAGGAGGGGTTAGGAAATACCTGCCCAGTTGAAAAATAACTTTCCCTCCGAGTATGTGGATACCTCAGGGTCCACCGAAGAAGAGGTAAATATGTACCTCAGTATGATAGACAAGCACAAGATGACTGTTGTGTGACTGGCCTCTCCCAGTCGCACAACTATAAGCAGTGGATGAGTTTGCCTCTCCCTTTGCATCTAGCATCTAAAACGGTTATAGATGTGTTCATAAACATTTGTATATTTAATCTTGATGCACAAATGTTTGAAATATGCCTGTTCATATAAGTGTTCGATAAGATACTGTTTTGTTATGCTAGCTAACTGAGTCATTCAGACGACTTAACAAAGTGATAGAGGATTTTTTAAAGGATTGAATGGGACTGTCCAGGGACTTCAAAAGCATTGCTAGCTCTAGCTCCTCTATCCCGACTTTGAAGCTTTGCCAGCTTGGTCTCTCTTTCACCGTCAGAGACAAGTCCCTCTGTCACTAGACAGCACGCAAAACCTTGCTCTTGTGCTAAAAAAAAATATCTTGTTCTAATCAGAGAGCAGCAGTCAGAAACAGCAGTTCTGCTTGTCATCTTCAGTGATCCCTCCTTGTCATCTTCAGTGATCCCTCCTTGTCATCTTCAGTGATCCCTCCTTGTCATCTTCAGTGATCCCTCCTTGTCATCTTCAGCGATCCCTCCTTGTCCTCTTGAATGATTCTTCCTTGTCATCTTCAATGATTCTTCCTTGACATCTTCAGTGATCCCTCCTTGTCATCTTCAGGGATTATTCCTTGTCATCTTCAGGGATTATTCCTTGTCAAGTTATGGAGCAACAAGTTATGGAGCAACAAGTTATGGAGCAACAAGTTTTGGAGCAACAAGTTATGGAGCAACAAGTTTTGGAGCAACAAGTTATGGAGCAACAAGTTATGGAGCAACAAGTTATGAAGCAACAAGTTATGAAAAAACAAGTTATGGAGCAACAAGTCATGGAGCAACAAGTTATGAAGCAACAGGTTATGGAGCAACAAGTATTGGAGCAACAAGTTATGGAGCAACAAGTTATGGAGCAACAAGTTATGGAGCAACAAGTTATGAAGCAACAGGTTATGGAGCAACAGGTTATGGAGCAACAAGTTTTGGAGCAACAAGTTATGGAGCAACAAGTTATGGAGCAACAAGTTATGAAGCAACAAGTTATGAAAAAACAAGTTATGGAGCAACAAGTCATGGAGCAACAAGTTATGAAGCAACAGGTTATGGAGCAACAAGTATTGGAGCAACAAGTTATGGAGCAACAAGTTATGGAGCAACAAGTTATGGAGCAACAAGTTATGAAGCAACAGGTTATGGAGCAACAGGTTATGGGGCAACAAGTTATGAAGCAACAGGTTATGAAGCAACAAGTTATGGAGCAACAAGTAATGGAGCAACAGGTTATGGAGCAACAAGTAATGGAGCAACAAGTTATGAAGCAACAGGTTATGAAGCAACAGGTTATGAAGCAACAAGTTATGAAGCAACCAGTTATGGAGCAACAAGTTATGGAGCAACAAGTAATGGAGCAACAGGTTATGGAGCAACAAGTAATGGAGCAACAAGTTATGAAGCAACAGGTTATGAAGCAACAGGTTATGAAGCAACAGGTTATGGAGCAACAGGTTATGAAGCAACAAGTTATGAAGCAACAGGTTATGGAGCAACAAGTTATGGAGCAACAAGTTATGGGGCAACAAGTTATGGAGCAACAAGTTATGGAGCAACAAGTAATGGAGCAACAAGTTATGAAGCAACAGGTTATGAAGCATCAAGTTATGGAGCAACAAGTTATGAAGCAACAGGTTATGAAGCATCAAGTTATGGAGCAACAGGTTATGAAGCAACAAGTTATGGAGCAACAAGTTATGGAGCAACAAGTTATGGAGCAACAAGTTATGGAGCAACGAGTTATGGAGCAACAAGTTATGGAGCAACAGGTTATGAAGTAACAAGTCATGGAGCAACAAGTAATGAAGCAACAAGTTATGGAGCAACAAGTTATGGAGCAACAAGTTATGGAGCAACAAGTAATGGAGCAACAGGTTATGAAGCAACAAGTTATGAAGCAACAAGTTATGGAGCAACAAGTTATGGAGCAACAAGTTATGAAGCAACAAGTTATGGAGCAACAAGTTATGGAGCAAGAAGTTATGGAGCAACAAGTTATGGAGCAACAAGTTAGGGAGCAACAAGTTATGAAGTAACAAGGTATGGAGCAACAAGTAATGAAGCAACAAGTTATGGAGCAACAAGTTATGGAGCAACAAGTTATGGAGCAACAAGTAATGGAGCAACAGGTTATTAAGCAACAAGTTATGAAGCAACAAGTTATGGAGCAACAAGTTATGGAGCAACAAGTTATGAAGCAACAAGTTATGGAGCAACAAGTTATGGAGCAAGAAGTTATGGAGCAACAAGTTATGGAGCAACAAGTTAGGGAGCAACAAGTTATGGAGCAACAAGTTTTGGAGCAAGAAGTTATGGAGCAACAAGTTATGGAACAACAAGTTAGGGAGCAACAAGTTATGGAGCAACAAGTTTTGGAGCAACAAGTTATGGAGCAACAAGTTATGGAGCAACAAGTTATGGAGCAACAAGTTATGGAGCAACAAGTTATGAAGCAACAGGTTAGGGAGCAACAAGTTTTGGAGCAACAAGTTTTGGAGCAACAAGTTATGGAGCAACAAGTTAGGGAGCAACAAGTTATGGAGCAACAGGTTATGGAGCAACAAGTTATGGAGCAACAAGTTATGGAGCAACAAGTTATGAAGCAACAGGTTATGAAGCATCAAGTTATGGAGCAACAAGTTATGAAGCAACAGGTTATGAATCATCAAGTTATGGAGCAACAGGTTATGAAGCAACAAGTTATGGAGCAACAAGTTATGGAGCAACAGGTTATGGAGCAACAAGTAATGGAGCAACAAGTTATGGAGCAACAAGTTATGGAGCAACAAGTTATGGAGCAACAAGTTAGGGAGCAACAGGTTATGGAGCAACAAGTTATGGAGGAACAAGTTATGGAGCAACAAGTTATGGAGCAACAAGTTATGGAGCAACAAGTTATGGAGCAACGAGTTATGGAGCAATAAGTTATGGAGCAACGAGTTATGGAGCAACGAGTTATGGAGCAACGAGTTATGGAGCAACAAGTTATGGAGCAACAAGTTATGGAGCAACAAGTTATGGAGCAACAAGTTATGGAGCAACAAGTTATGGAGCAACGAGTTATGGAGCAACAAGTTATGGAGCAACAAGTTATGGAGCAACGAGTTATGGAGCAACAAGTTATGAAGCAACAAGTTATGAAGCAACAAGTTATGGAGCAACAAGTTATGGAGCAACAGGTTATGAAGCAACAAGTTATGGAGCAACAAGTAATGAAGCAACAAGTTATGGAGCAACAAGTTATGGAGCAACAAGTTATGGAGCAACAAGTAATGGAGCAACAGGTTATGAAGCAACAAGTTATGAAGCAACAAGTTATGAAGCAACAAGTTATGGAGAAACAAGTTATGGAGCAACAAGTTATGAAGCAACAAGTTATGGAGCAACAAGTTATGGAGCAAGAAGTTATGGATCAACAAGTTTTGGAGCAACAAGTTAGGGAGCAACAAGTTATGGAGCAACAAGTTTTGGAGCAACAAGTTATGGAGCAACAAGTTATGGAGCAACAAGTTATGGAGCAAGAAGTTATGGAGCAACAAGTTATGGAGCAACAAGTTAGGGAGCAACAAGTTATGGAGCAACAAGTTTTGGAGCAACAAGTTATGGAGCAACAAGTTATGGAGCAAGAAGTTATGGAACAACAAGTTATGGAGCAACAAGTTATGGAGCAACAAGTTATGGAGCAACAAGTTATGGAGCAACAAGTTATGGAGCAACAAGTAATGGAGCAACAAGTTATGAAGCAACAAGTTATGGAGCAACAAGTTTTGGAGCAACAAGTTAGGGAGCAACAAGTTATGGAGCAACAAGTTTTGGAGCAACAAGTTATGGAGCAACAAGTTATGGAGCAACAAGTTATGGAGCAAGAAGTTATGGAGCAACAAGTTATGGAGCAACAAGTTAGGGAGCAACAAGTTATGGAGCAACAAGTTTTGGAGCAACAAGTTATGGAGCAACAAGTTATGGAGCAAGAAGTTATGGAACAACAAGTTATGGAGCAACAAGTTATGGAGCAACAAGTTATGGAGCAACAAGTTATGGAGCAACAAGTTATGGAGCAACAAGTAATGGAGCAACAAGTTATGAAGCAACAAGTTATGGAGCAACAAGTTATGGAGCAACAAGTTAGGAGCAACAAGTTATGGAGCAACAAGTAATGGAACAACAAGTTATGAAGCAACAAGTTATGGAGCAACAAGTTTTGGAGCAACAAGTTATGGAGCAACAAGTTATGGAGCAACAAGTTTTGAAGCAACAAGTTATGGAGCAACAAGTTTTGGAGCAACAAGTTATGGAGCAACAAGTTTTGGAGCAACAAGTTATGGAGCAACAAGTTATGGAGCAAAAAGTTATGGAGCAACAAGTTTTGGAGCAACAAGTTATGGAGCAACAAGTTATGAAGCAACAGGTTATGGAGCAACAAGTTATGGAGCAACAAGTTTTGGAGCAACAAGTTATGGAGCATCAAGTTATGGAGCAACAAGTTATGGAGCAACAAGTTATGGAGCAACAAGTAATGGAGCAACAAGTTATGAAGCAACAAGTTATGAAGCAACAAGTTATGGAGCAACAAGTTATGGAGCAACAAGTTATGGAGCAACAAGTAATGGAGCAACAAGTTATGGAGCAACAAGTTATGGAGCAACAAGTTAGGGAGCAACAAGTTAGGGAGCAACAAGTTATGAAGCAACAAGTTATGGAGCAACAAGTCATGGAGCAACAAGGTATGGAGCAACAAGTTATGGAGCAACAAGTTATGGAGCAACAAGTTATGGAGCAACAAGTTATGGAGCAACAGGTTATGGAGCAACAAGTTATGGAGCAACAAGTTATGGAGCAACAAGTTATGGAGCAACAAGTTATGGAGCAACAAGTTATGGAGCAACAAGTTATGGAGCAACAGGTTATGGAGCAACAAGTTATGGAGCAACAAGTTATGGAGCAAAAAGTTATGGAGCAACAAGTTTTGGAGCAACAAGTTATGGAGCAACAAGTTATGAAGCAACAGGTTATGGAGCAACAAGTTATGGAGCAACAAGTTTTGGAGCAACAAGTTATGGAGCATCAAGTTATGGAGCAACAAGTTATGGAGCAACAAGTTATGGAGCAACAAGTAATGGAGCAACAAGTTATGAAGCAACAAGTTATGAAGCAACAAGTTATGGAGCAACAAGTTATGGAGCAACAAGTTATGGAGCAACAAGTAATGGAGCAACAAGTTATGGAGCAACAAGTTATGGAGCAACAAGTTAGGGAGCAACAAGTTAGGGAGCAACAAGTTATGAAGCAACAAGTTATGGAGCAACAAGTCATGGAGCAACAAGGTATGGAGCAACAAGTTATGGAGCAACAAGTTATGGAGCAACAAGTTATGGAGCAACAAGTTATGGAGCAACAGGTTATGGAGCAACAAGTTATGGAGCAACAAGTTATGGAGCAACAAGTTATGGAGCAACAAGTTATGGAGCAACAAGTTATGGAGCAACAGGTTATGGAGCAACAAGTTATGGAGCAACAAGTTATGGAGCAACAAGTTATGGAGCAACAAGTTATGGAGCAACAAGTTAAGAAGCAACAAGTTCTATTTTCTTCTTCGTCTTTGAGGTTTTATGGCGCTATGCACATTATTTAGTGCATTACTGCCACAACAAGTTATTGATTAAGTTATGACATTTATAGCTCCAGAGTTAGGATCATGAATAATGCATTCATTTCAAAGAGGAACATTGTACCTGGTGAGAAATTATCCAATATCTATTGTACTGTACAAGCTAACTTCACTTCAAAAGTGTTAAAATGACCATGAATTTTACACAATATTGCTTGGTAATTTTCACGTAAAAGTGTTGGTCAGGATACCTGTAGTTTTCTATTTCTATAACTGGGCTAAATCAGTTAATTAATTAATAAACAATGGGGATACAATTATCTCACACTCTTTATAATTCATAATTCTCCCTCTTCCAATTGAGTTAGTTACCCTCTAGTGACTGAATGAACTGTCCTGTGCTGTGGAGCAGACCAGCTGGATCCGTTCCTTATAACCAGACGACTTGTTTCCATTTCCTGCATCTGCTGTTTGGCAGCGGCCCCAGGCAACAGACAGACACACAGAGAGATGTGAGACTCAAATCTTATAGCACGACATCACGTGCCCGCTGTGTAAAAAAAATGAAGTGCCAAGTACGTCTTGGTGATAACTCTACCCAGACCTGAATGAGAAAATGAGCCATTACCCTGGTGACAATCTTGTTTAATATCTTAGAGGATCTTGTCAGATGTTGATTCTCTTGTCCTACAAGATATATAAGGTACCATCATCTAGGAAAAGGTATTAGAGAACACTTGCTGAAATAAGGTAAACTTCCAGAATAATGTTTCTTGCATCTGAACAGTCAATCAACTACGCCATCATCATCTACACGTCAAGGGAAGGTAATTCAAGCATGGTGCTCTTTCCAATGGTATCTCTTTGTCTCATCCTCTCCTGTGTCTGTCAAAAATCTGCCTGGATTAAAGAAAGGAAAAAGATACGCTCATGCTGGCACGTGCAGACGGACAGGCACAAACTTAATCAGATGGTGGTGATGGTCAGGGATAGGAGTTAAGGAATGGCCAGGGACAGGGGTTAAGGAATGGCCAGGGATAGGGGTTAAGGAATGGCCAGGGATAGGGGTTAAGGAATGGCCAGGGATAGGGGTTAAGGAATGTCCAGGGATAGGGATAGGGGTTAAGGAATGGCCAGGGGTAGGGGTTAAGGATGGGTCAGGGGTAGGGGTTAAGGAATGGCCAGGGATAGGAGTTAAGGAATGGCCAGGGATAGGAGTTGAGGAATGGCCAGGGATAGGGGTTAAGGAATGGCCAGGGATAAGGGTTAAGGAATGGCCAGGGGTAGGGGTTAAGGATGGCCAGGGGTAGGGGTTAAGGAATGGCCAGGGGTAGGGGTTAAGGATGGGTCAGGGATAGGGATAGGGGTTAAGGAATGGCCAGGGATAGGGGTTAAGGAATGGCAAGGGATAGGGGTTAAGGAATGGCCAGGGATAGGGGATAAGGAATGGCCAGGGATAGGGGTTAAGGAATGGCCAGGGATAGGGGTTAAGGAATGGCCAGGGATAGGGGTTAAGGAATGGTCAGGGATAGGAGTTAAGGAATGGCCAGGGATAGGAGTTAAAGAATGGCCAGGGATAGGAGTTAAGGAATGGCCAGGGATAGGAGTTAAGGAATGGCCAGGGATAGGAGTTAAGGAATGGCCAGGGATAGTGGTTAAAGAATGGCCAGGGATAGGGGTTAAGGAATGGCCAGGGATAGGGGTTAAGGAATGGCCAGGGATAGGGGATAAGGAATGGCCAGGGATAGGGGTTAAGGAAGGATCAGGGATAAGGGGTTAAGGAATGGCCAGGGATAGGAGTTAAGGAATGGCCAGGGATAGGGGTTAAGGAATGGCCAGGTGTAGGGGTTAAGGATGGGTCAGGGGTAGGGGTTAAGGAATGGTCAGGGACAGGGGTTAAGGAAGGGTCAGGGATAGGGGTTAAGGAATGGCCAGGGATAGGGGTTAAGGCTGGCCAGGGATAGAGGTTAAGGATGGCCAGGGGTAGGGGTTAAGGAATGGCCAGGGATAGGGGTTAAGGATGGCCAGGGGTAGGGGTTAAGGAATGTCCAGGGATAGGGATAAGGGTTAAGGATGGCCAGAGATAGGGGTTAAGGAATGGCCAGGGATAGTTGTTAAGGAATGGCCAGGGGTAGGGGTTAAGGATGGGTCAGGGATAGGGGTTAAGGAAGGGTCAGGGATAGGGGTTAAGGATGGGTTAGGGATAGGGATAGGGGTTAAGGATGGGTCAGGGGTAGGGGTTAAGGATGGGTTAGGGATAGGGATGGGGGTTAAGGATGGGTCAGGGGTAGGGGTTAAGGAAGGCCCAGGGATAGGGGTTAAGGATGGGTCTGGGATAGGGATAGGGGTTAAGGAGGTGTCAGGGATAGGGGTTAAGGAAGGGTCAGGGTTAGGGATTAAGGAAGGCCCAGGGATAGGGGTTAAGGATGGGTCAGGGATAGGGATAGGGGTTAAGGAAGGGTCAGGGATAGGGATAGGGGTTAAGGAGGTGTCAGGGATAGGGGTTAAGGAAGGGTCAGGGTAAGGGGTTAAGGAAGGCCCAGGGATAGGGGTTAAGGATGGGTTAGGGATAGTTATAGAGGTTAAGGAAGGGTCAGTCATAGGGGTTAAGGAAGGGTCAGGGATAGGGGTTAAGGAATGGCCAGGGATAGGGATAGGGGTTAAGGAATGGCCAGGGGTAGGGGTTAAGGATGGGTCAGGGGTAGGGGTTAAGGAATGGCCAGGGATAGGAGTTGAGGAATGGCCAGGGATAGGGGTTAAGGAATGGCCAGGGGTAGAGGTTAAGGAATGGCCAGGGGTAGGGGTTAAGGAATGTCCAGGGATAGGGATAAGGGTTAAGGATGGCCAGAGATAGGGGTTAAGGAATGGCCAGGGATAGGGGTTAAGGAATGGCCAGGGGTAGGGGTTAAGGATGGGTCAGGGATAGGGGTTAAGGAAGGGTCAGGGATAGGGGTTAAGGATGGGTTAGGGATAGGGATAGGGGTTAAGGATGGGTCAGGGGTAGGGGTTAAGGATGGGTTAGGGATAGGGATGGGGGTTAAGGATGGGTCAGGGGTAAGGGTTAAGGAATGCCCAGGGATAGGGGTTAAGGATGGGTCTGGGATAGGGATAGGGGTTAAGGAGGTGTCAGTCATAGGGGTTAAGGAAGGGTCAGGGATAGGGGTTAAGGAAGGGATAGGGATAGGGGTTAAGGATGGGTCAGGGATAGGGTCCATTGTGGCACTGCAGCTGGTCACAGCAACCTGAGCGCGTAGAGGGGTTTAACCACTGACAAATGGTCTGCGTAACATGTATCTCCCCCCTCTCTCCCCCTCTCTCTCTCCCCCTCTCTCTCCCCTCTCTCTCTCCCCCTCTATCCCCCTCTATCCCCCTCTCTCCCCCTCTATCACCCTCTCTCCCACTCTCCCCCCTCTCTCTCCCCCTCTCTCTCCCTCTCTCTCTCTCTCCCCCTCTCTCTCTCTCCCCCTCTCTCTCTCCCCCTCTCTCTCTCCCCTCTCTCTCCCCCTCCCTCTCTCTCCCCCCTCTCTCTCCTCCTCTCTCTCTCCCCCTCTCTCTCTCCCCATCTCTCAATTAAATTAAATTAAATTAGCTTTATTGGCATGACATAACAATGTACATATTGCCAAAGTGTACTTTGGAGATTTAGTCTCTCTATCTCGTTGGCCTTGGACAGGACAGGAGAGTTCAACTGCCTTAATTTTGCCTTGGCAGAAGCTAATGGGGATCCATAATAAATACAAAAAATACCAAACCCCTCTCTCTTCCAATCTCCCCCTTTTCTCTCTATCGCTCTCTCTCCCCTCTCTCGCTCTCTCTAGCTCGTTGGCCTTGGACAGGACAGAAGAGGTTAGCCTCTATACGCCCCACTGACAGATGAAAGAGAATAAGGAGCAACTAATTGGAGCTGCAAAGCTTCCTTTCCTCATTCCTTCCTTCCTTTCCTCATTTGACAATCTGCCATAATTACTTACAGATAGGCTGTGGTGCTTGGTGATGTCATTACTTCTATGTACTTCAGGGTCAAGCAAGAGAGAAGGCCATCAGGCAAAAGCTAAATGGATAACATGCTGGCTTTGTCAGACCATGCAGACACAGATAAAAATAAGAAAATAAACTGGTGGCAGGGTGATGACCCATAAAAGAGGCATCTTCTAAAAGGCTGAGGGAGAACACCAGCTTCTAACGGGCTGAGGGAGAACACCAGCTTCTAAAAGCCTGAGGGAGAACACCAGCTTCTAAAAGGCTGAGGGAGAACACCAGCTTCTAAAAGGCTGAGGGAGAACACCAGCTTCTAAAAGGCTGAGGGAGAACACCAGCTTCTAAAAGGCTTAGGGAGAACACCAGCTTCTAAAAGGCTGAGGGAGAACACCAGCTTCTAAAAGGCTGAGGGAGAACACCAGCTTCTAAAAGGCTGAGGGAGAACACCAGCTTCTAAAAGGCTGAGGGAGAACACCAGCTTCTAAAAGGCTGAGGGAGAACACCAGCTTCTAAAAGGCTGAGGGAGAACACCAGCTTCTAAAAGGCTGAGGGAGAACACCAGCTTCTAAAAGGCTGAGGGAGGACACCAGCTTCTAAAAGGCTGAGGGAGAACACCAGCTTCTAAAAGGCTGAGGGAGGACACCAGCTTCTAAAAGGCTCAGGGAGAACACCAGCTTCTAAAAGGCTGAGGGAGAACACCAGCTTCTAAAAGGCTGAGGGAGAACACCAGCTTCTAAAAGGCTGAGGGAGAACACCAGCTTCTAAAAGGCTGAGGGAGAACACCAGCTTCTAAAAGGCTGAGGGAGAACACCAGCTTCTAAAAGGCTGAGGGAGAACACCAGCTTCTAAAAGGCTCAGGGAGAACACCAGCTTCTAAAAGGCTGAGAGAGAACACCAGCTTCTAAAAGGCTGAGGGAGAAGAGCAGCTCAATAGAAACCTAAAGGGTTTTGATGCCGTATTTATAGTAAAGGCCATTTTAGTGCAACTTTTTAAAAAGCTTCTGAATCTTGTCTAACGGAGGAAATTAAGCATTATCTTGAAAACGATAATTTCTCTCAAAAAGACAGAGGTTGGCCTTTTTCCTGGCTTTGGTCAATAAGAGAATAATTACTTTGATTGATGATAGGCTATTTTGGAATGAATTTATTTCTACTGGTGCTGTTACAGAACACACATACTGTACATGCACAATGGTACTACTTCTGACCAGGGCCCACCGTACACTACTTCTGACCAGGGCCCACCGTACACTACTTCTGACCAGGGCCCACCGTGCACTACTTCTGACCAGGGCCCACCGTGCACTACTTCTGACCAGGGCCCACCGTGCACTACATAGGATATACGAGTGTCAATCGGAATACACACCAGATCCACAGTGGAGGGGAAACGACTCACCAGAAGAAAAAGGTGGTGCCAGACACCTTTCTCTGTGTCTGTTTGAAGGCACAATCTGGGATATCTCCCGCAGTTCAATGACCCTTTCCAAATGAATGGTATACAAGCTGAAACACAAACTCAGTATTGTGGCTTTAAAGTGTACTCTGAGTTCCTGCCTTGGTCTTAATAATATACCCAGATAAAGCTAGAATCCAGTCTAAAGTTGAACCATAGACCACCAACCTTCCATTACACCACCGTGAGCTACAACAGACTAAACAAACTTTAAACCCTTCTCTCGTCTAGTTAATTCAAATATTTGTGTCCCAAATAGTAACCTACTCCCTTATTAATAGTGTGCTAATTTTGACCAGGTCCCATAGGGCTCTAGTCCAAAGTAGTGCACTATATCCAAAGTAGTGCACTATATCCAAAGTAGTGCACTATATCCAAAGTAGTGCACTATATCCAAAGTAGTGCACTATATCCAAAGTAGTGAACTATATCCAAAGTAGTGCACTATAAAGGGAATAGGGTGCCATTTGGGACATAAACCAATATGTTCAAAGGCAGATGCATGCCTGAATTCCTGAAACGTACGTTCAAATGACCTTGATAAAATAACACACGCAGTATTATCAGCAACGTGCACAATAAGATACCTGTTGAAGGAGAGCAACATGGTTTACTCTAATCACAATCATGTTGATTCTACGCAAATGTTACACTAATTAGCATAATATACCGTATTTAAATGTGTGAAAGGGTATTACAATGAATGCAGCACTGTAATGACAAAGTCATTAAGTGGTTTTAAATGTGAAGTACCAACATCTGCATGACAATGCATAAGGAGGGTGTCAAGTCCGTGGTTTGGGCGTGCGCCTAGCTGCCTCCTGGGCTGAATTAGACCTGGGTTCAACTATACTTTGTTTTCTTTTTTGTAGACTTTATCAGCGCTTGATTGAACTTGCCTGACGCGATGGAATCATTGGAATAATCCCAAAAGTGCAAACCCCACCCATCTGGCTCTCCAGGCAGGCTAAATGAAATGCTGAAAAGAGTTTGAAAGGAAACAAATGCTTGTTTGAACGCAGGTCTGGCCTGGGTACAGGCTGCGTTGCCTCTGCTCACTGACAACCGTAAACAATAACACTTAATTAGGAAGCAGTCACATCGTCATCATCATTGCATGACTAGATCCTTTGGTTAATTCAATCTTATCTCACTCATTCTTTTCTTAGAATCATGACACAGCCACTATGAGTGGTCGGTGTGGAAATCAAATGTAGCATTTTCACTTTTTTTGGGGGGTTCTATAAAACTGTGAAACTAGAAAGGAGCAAGATATTAATTACAACAACAAAATAGAAAACAACGTAGTGGGTGAGTGCTGCACACTCAGGTAGCTTAGTAGGTGATTTGATACTAGAGTACAGAGTAAAAAGCCTACATAATATTGTTCTAGTCTAGCTAGCGACAATCGTTTTTCTAGTCTGAGAGGGCTATCCAGACCTAGTGAAGGTACAGTGTCCGTTGGACAGATAAATCACATGATGCGATATCGAAGGCTCAACGAGTAAGTAAATCAAAGCTGGTCATTGCACAATAGTACCTGGCACCAGGTCAATGCAACGGCAGTGGCGTCCCGTGTTTTTCATTATGGCATGTTGAAGGGAATAGAGGTTGACTTTATGTCAGTGACACCATTCCCCATCAAATTCACACAATCTGTTAACAGGCTCCATTTGGGGGGGGGGGGGGGGGGGGGGGTCTAAATGAAACAGACTATGATCTTCACCACGCTCAGACTATGTCAAATGAAGGAATGATACATGCCACATAAAATCAGAGTTAGTCTTTTCAATTTGGCCGTAATGACAAAGACAAAGCATGTATGTAAGTATTTTAATAAATTAAAAAAATATATATATATACAGAAATATCTCAATTACATAAGTATTCACACCCCTGAATAAATCCTTTGTAGAAAAACTCTTGGCAGCTATTATAGCTGTGAGTCTTTCTGGATGAGTTTCTCTAAGAGCTGTGAGTCTTTCTGGGTAAGTCTCTTAAAGCTTTGCACACCTGGATTGTACAGTATTTGCCCCAAATGTATTTAATAATTCTTCAAGCTCTGTCAAATTGATTGTTGATCAGTCATTTTCAAGTCTTACCATGGATTTTCAAGCCGATTTAAGTCAAAAATAAAACTAGGCAGATCAGGAACATTCTATGTCATCTTGAGAAACAACTCCAGTAAAAATATTTGGCCTTGTGTTTTAGGTTATTGTCCTGCTGAAAGGTGAATTAATCTCTGTGTCTGTTTGAAAGCAGATTAAACCAGGTTTTCCTCTAGGATTTTGCCTGTGCTTATAGCTGTATTCCATTTGATTTTATGCTGAAAAACTCCCTAGTCCTTGCCAATGACAAGCATACCCATAACATGATGTAGCCACCACCATGCTTGAAAATATGAAGAGTGGTACTCAGCGATATGTTATGTTGGATTTGCCTCAGACATAACACTTTGTATTTAGGACATAAAGTACATTTCTAAGCCACATTTCTTGCAGTATTACTTATGTGCCTTGTTGCAAACAGGATGCATGTTTTGGAATATTTGTATTCTGTACAGGCTTTCTTATTTTCAGTCTGTCATTTAGGTTAGTATTGTGAAGTAACTACAATGTTGTTGATCCAACCTGAGTTTTCTCCTATCACAGCCATTAAACTCTGTAACTGTTTTAAAAATCACCATTGGCCTCATGGTGAAATCCCTGAGCAGTTTCCTCCCTGTCCGGCAACTGAGTTAGGAAGGACGCCTGTATCTTTGTAGTGACTGGGTGTATTGATACAGCATCCAAAGTGTAACTAATAACTTCACCACGCTCAAAGGGATATTCAGCATCTGCTCTTTTTAATTTTATGCATCCTATCATTACTGTACGTGTAATGTGAAAGGTATTTAAATATTTATAAAAAAATGTACCCCCCAAAAAATGTGATTAATCAAATATTTAATCAGGGGTCTTCTTCAAAAAAGGGATGACGACGCAATCTTTGCGAAAGGGAGGGAACATGTTTTTGTTGGTCTTCCACTCGCGGCCCAGACACTTCATTCAGGATAGGTTGTGTTAGCCGTGAGTTAGCCTGCCCCGAAGTAGGTTAGCTATGAAGGATTCATTGCCATAGAAATGTTCCTGACTAAAAGGTGAGCTACTTTCATGGCACCTGTTATCCCGAGTTGAACTTTGAGTTGACCCAAGTTACCTCGCTAACTCCTCAAACCTGATTTGTAGTATAGGGCTCTGGTCCCCCATGGCAGCTAAAGATGGACGAGGGTAACTGCACACATGGAGTATGTCTGAAAGTGGGCGTGTTAACAGAAGTAGGAGGATCAACAGAAGTGGGTGTATGGAAAGTGAATCAGCTAATTGTGCAGATTTGTTTACCACTCAAGACCATGTTGCGTAGCTGATTGTGCTGAATGATGAATCGATTGTTGACAAACGGTAGCATTTTAACTAAACTCTAACTCATTGTCCTAACCTGCTACATTAATTCTCCTAACCTGCTACATAAATTATCTTAACATGCTACAAAAATTCTCTTGATCTGCTACATAAATTCTCTTAACATGCTACATAAATTCTCCTACCCTGCTACATCATTTCTCTTAACCTGCTCTGTAAACATTGAGCTGACACGTGGTGCACCTTGTTATGTCTAACCAATACAGCGCACTGATTTTACACCCATCGTTGTTGATCCACCCACTTCTTTTACAACGCCTACTTTCAGACACACTCCAAGTGTGCAGTTACCCAAACTTGAGATGGAGTGACATGATGTCACGCTGTATAATGATCGGAGACATGCGTAGGAATATGTAATAGGGGGTTTTATTTTCTCCACCCAAACAAAAGAGCGAGGTGTAAACCTCTAAATAATACACGGGATGGGACCCGTAAAACAAGGGAACAATAACACGTAGCATGGAAGCCGATACAACAGCACAGGTACTCACAGGACCAACGGACATGGTAACAATAACCGGCAAGGACAATGGGGAACAGAGGGCACATATGCTAATCAGGGGGAATGGAAACCAGGTGTGCGTAACTGTCCTGCAATACAGGAAATTGTAATTTGAGGTTTTAAAAGGCTTCTGAACTTTGTAGTTTCCACTTAGAAATGTTAGACTTGGTTTTCCCTCAAGAAAAATGTATCAACCCTTACAAAAATGTCCATTAATAATTCAAATTTCCTGTTGCCGCAGGACTGTTTTCCTTCTGTAGCAAACTGTCTCAAATTAAGATCCTACATCTGTACATATTGTCCCCATGAGAGATTCTTGCTATTTCAATTAATTGCTCAAACTAGTTAATTTCTCTTTTTTTAATCTTGGAAAATTCACCCTCCCTGCCCCCAATGGGAGTGTACGTTACACTCGTCCTGCAAGCAGAAGCTACCGGCCCAGAACAGTAGTGTAGTGCTGTTTCCCTTTTGAGTTGCATGTGTCATTTCACAGTCAGGAACAAGGAAGGTTTCAATTAGACTGTTTGTTAGTAGGCCTTAGATGCAGATGTCAGCAGCAGAACAAACTCCTATCACAGGTAAAGACTAGTTTCATTTTTTCAACAACATAACTAACTAACTAGCTAGCCAGCTAACTAGCTGATTTACAACATCTACATTCGCTATAATAAATTGATAGCCTTCCCTCTTTGAACAGTAGACTATAAGTTTGCTTGCAGTGGAAAAAGTACCCAATTGTCATACTTGAGTAAAAGTAAAGATACCTTAATAGAAAATGACTAAAGTAAAAGTGAAAGTAAAACACTACTTGAATAAAAGTCTAAGAGTATTAAGAAGTATTAAGGTTTTAAGAACAAATTCTTATTTACAAGGAAGGCTTACCGGGGAACAGTGGCCTTGTTCGGTGGAAAAATAACAGATTTTTACTGTCTCAGATCGGGGATTCGATCCAGCGACCTTATGGTTTCTGGCCCAACACTCTAAACACTAGGATACCTGCTCTAACCACCAGGATACCTGCTCTAATCACTAGGATACTTGCAGCCCCTACTCCCTAACCACTAGGATACCTGCCACCACTACACTCTAACCACTAGGCCATCCCTACAGTCGAACCACTAGGATACCAGCCGTCCCTACACTCTAACCACTATGATACCTGCCGCCCCTATGCTCTAACCACTAGGATACCTGCCGTCCCAGCGCTCTAACCACTAGGATACCTGCTCTAACCACTAGGATACCTGCTCTAACCACTAGGATACTTGCAGCCCCTACTCCCTAACCACTAGGATACCTGCCGCCCCTACGCTCTAACCACTAGGATACCTGCCCTCCCAGCGCTCTAACCACTAGGATACCTGCTCTAACCAACAGGATACCTGTTCTAGCCACTTGGATATCTGCTCTAACCACTAGGATACCTGCTCTAACCACTAGGGTACCTGAAGTCCCTACACTCTAACCACTAGGATACCTGCCGTCCCAACACTCTAACCAATAGGAAACCTGCCATCCCTACACTCTAACCACTAGGATACCTGCTCTAACAACTATGATACCTGTCGTCCCTACACTCTAACCACTAGGATACCTGCCGTCCCAACATTCTAACCACTAGGATACCTGCCGTCCCTACTCTCTAACCAACAGAATACCTGCTCTAACCAGTAGGATACCTGTCGTCCCTATACTCTAACCACTATGATACCTGCCGTCCCTATTCTCTAACCACTAGGATACGTGATCTAACCACTAGGATACCTGCCGTGCCTACTCTCTAACCTCTAGGATACCTGAACTAACCACTAGGATACCTGCTCTAACCACTAGGATACCTGCTCTAACCACTAGGATACCTGCTCTAACCACTAGGATACCTGCTCTAATCACTAGGATACCTGCTTTAACAACTAGGATACCAGCTCTAACCACTAGGATACTTGCTCTAACCACTAGGATACCTGCCGTCGCTACTCTCTAACCACTAGGATACCTGCTCTAACCACTAGGATACCAGCTCTAACAACTAGGATACCTGTTCTAACCACTAGGATACCTGCTCTAACCACTAGGATAGCTGCCTTCCCTACTCTCTAACCACTAGGATACCTGCCGTCCCTACACTCTAACCACTAGGATACCTGCCGGCCCTACTCTCTAACCACTAGGATAGCTGCCGTCCCTACTCTCTAACCACTAGGATTCCTGCAGTCCCTACTCTCTAACCACTAGGATACATGTTCTAACCACTAGGATACCTGCCATCCCTACACTCTAACCACTAGGATACCTGCAGTCCCTACTCTCTAACCACTAGGATACCTGCTCTAACCACTAGGATACCTGCCGTCCCTACTCTCTAACCACTAGGCCATCCCTACACTCTAATGACTAAGAGACCTGTCGTCCCCACACTCTAACCACTAGGATACCTACCGCCCCTACACTCTAACCACTAAGATACCTGCCGCCCCAGCGCTCTAACCACTAAGATACCTGCCGTCCCTACTCTCTAACCACTAGGATACCTGCCGTCCCTACTCTCTAAACACTAGGATACATGCCGTCCCTACACTCTAACCATTAGGATACCTGCCGCCCCTACGCTCTAACCACTAAGATACCTGCCGTCCCTACTCTCTAACCACTAGGATACCTGTCGTCCCTACATTCTAACCACTAAGATACCTGCCGCCCCTACGCTCTAACCATTAAGATACCTGCCGCCCCTACGCTCTAACCACTAAGATACCTGCCGTCCCTACGCTCTAACCACTAAGATACCTGCCGTCCCTACTCTCTAACCACTAGGATTTTGCTACAGCAGCGTTAGATAATTATCTATGAATGTAAGACATTGAAGTCAACATTTATTGCGTTTTTTGTAAGGGGTGCCCTTTTTCTACTTTGAGCACCTGCCTCTCCAAATGTTTGTGACCTTCAGAGAGAGGCTGTCACATGCCACCCTTACTGCGGTGTGCCGTGATGTGTGCCCGCCGTGTGTGTGTGTGTGTCGGATTCTCATTCTCAACCCCACCAACCGGGATGTTGGATATTATCTCCCTGTATCATTCTGGTTCACACTTCCTATGACACCAGCTCCCGTGCTACACATCCTCTGACAGCAGTAGGATGTTATGACAGTTTGCGGTTCCTATGATAAATGGGATTAATAAAGCTTGATATTCATACGTTATTTAGTGGCAGTGTTTGTCTTAGGCCTCACAACAGCTGTCATTATTGATACGTTTGGTGGGCCCCTCTGTGGGTCGATGGTTGATTATGTTGTGTACTAGGCAGGTTCCCTTTGGGTGTGTGTGTATGTGTGTGTGTGTGGGGGGGGGGGGGGTCAGTCAGTGATCAGGACCTATGGGAGAGATCAGGGCCTATGGGAGAGATCAGGGCCTATGGGAGGGATCAGGGCCTATGGGAGAGATCAGGGCCTATGGGAGGGATCAGGGCCTATGGGAGAGATCAGGGCCTATGGGAGAGATCAGGGCCTATGGGAGGGATCAGGACCTATGAGAGGGATCAGGGCCTATGGGAGGGATCAGGGCCTATGGGAGGGATCAGGGCCTATGGGAGGGAGGGGTGTTGACCTCCTCCTGACCAACAGATGGATTTCACCCTGACAGATTATTCTGCTGACATTGCCTTCCTTGACTTGTTTTTTAGCACTTTAAAACATTAATCAGGCCTAGTGACCCCATTTGCTGTTGCGGTTTTGTTTTTCATGAGGCACCTGATAAAGCTACTGAATGAAATCAGTAAAGACGATGTCCGTTTACACAACTTGCTGCACTGTGTTGTGTGATATGTTGTGTGCACAGGAAGATTTTGTATGGGAATGAAAAAAAAAATAGTGACGCAGTCTGTTAAATGGAAGCGAGATAAAATATGAAAGTGAATGGCCTGTAGAGACCTTTGTATCTCCTTTATCATAGTATCCATTAAAGGCTCAGTCCTCCACCAATCGGAGAATAGATCTCTGAATGTGTTATGACACTGTTGCCCAGGGGCGGTGAGCTCATTGGTGTAAAAATAACCTCCTGAAAGGAGTGTTGCACCAATAGCAGGCGAGCCATTCACCATTCATCAGAGAAGTGTAAACATTTTTTTTTTAAATAAAGCTTACTCTTCGTCTTAGATACTCATGAACTCCTCACTGACAGCGATTGAGTTATCTGCTTTAAAATGACATGCTACTTTTATCAGGTGGGATGAGAGATACACAAAGACATTGTGAATGATTAAAAGAGAGGGAGGTCGGGTACTGTAGGTCAGGTAGGGCGGGTAGGGAAGATAGGGCGGGTAGGGTAGGTAGGGTAGGTCTGGTGGGGTGGGTAGGGAAGATAGAGCTGGTAGGGCTGGTAGGGCTGGTAGGTTTGGCAGGGATGGTAGGGCTGGTAGGGATAGTAGGGATGGTAGGGAAGATAGGGCTGGTAGGGTTGGTAGGATGGGTGGGGCTGGTAGGGCTGGTAGAGCCAGTAGAGCTGGTAGGGCTGGTAGGGTGGGTAGGGCTGGTAGGGCTGGTAGGGATAGTGGGGCTGGTAGGGCTGGTTGGGAGGATGGGGCTGGTAGGACTGCTAGGTTGGGTGGGGCTGGTAGGACTGCTAGAGAGGGTGGGGCTGGTAGGACTGATAGGGAGGGCGGGGCTGGTAGGGTTGGTAGGGAGGGTGGGGCTGGTAGGACTGCTAGGGAGGGGGGGGCTGGTGGGACTGCTAGGGAGGGTGGGGCTTGTAGGGCTGGCAGGGAGGGTGGGGCTGGTAGGACTTCTAGGGAGGGTGGGGCTTGTAGGGCTGGTAGGGAGGGTGGGGCTGATAGGGAGGGTGGGGCTGGTAGGGAAGGTGGGGCTGGTAGGACTGGTAGGGAGGGTGGGGCAGGTAGGGCTGGTAGGGAGTGTGGGGCTGGTAGGGAGGGTGGGGCTGGTAGGGCTGGTAGGGAGGGTGGGGCTGGTAGGACTGGTAGGGAGGGTGGGGCTGGTAGGGCTGGTTAGGAGGATGGGGCTGGTAGGACTGCTAGGTTGGGTGGGGCTGGTAGGACTGCTAGAGAGGGTGGGGCTGGTAGGACTGATAGGGAGGGCGGGGCTGGTCGGGTTGGTAGGGAGGGTGGGGCTGGTAGGACTGCTAGGGAGGGTGGGGCTTGTGGGGCTGGCAGGGAGGGTGGGGCTGGTAGGACTTCTAGGGAGGGTGGGGCTTGTAGGGCTGGTAGGGAGGGTGGGGCTGATAGGGAGGGTGGGGCTGGTAGGGAAGGTGGGGCTGGTAGGACTGGTAGGGAGGGTGGGGCAGGTAGGGCTGGTAGGGAGTGTGGGGCTGGTAGGGAGGGTGGGGCTGGTAGGGCTGGTAGGGAGGGTGGGGCTGGTAGGACTGGTAGGGAGGGTGGGGCTGGTAGGGCTGGTTAGGAGGATGGGGCTGGTAGGACTGCTAGGTTGGGTGGGGCTGGTAGGACTGCTAGAGAGGGTGGGGCTGGTAGGACTGATAGGGAGGGCGGGGCTGGTAGGGTTGGTAGGGAGGGTGGGGCTGGTAGGACTGCTAGGGAGGGTGGGGCTTGTGGGGCTGGCAGGGAGGGTGGGGCTGGTAGGACTTCTAGGGAGGGTGGGGCTTGTAGGGCTGGTAGGGAGGGTGGGGCTGATAGGGAGGGTGGGGCTGGTAGGGAAGGTGGGGCTGGTAGGACTGGTAGGGAGGGTGGGGCAGGTAGGGCTGGTAGGGAGTGTGGGGCTGGTAGGGAGGGTGGTGCTGGTAGGGAGGGTGGGGCTGGTAGGGCTGGAGGGAGGGTGGGGCTGGAAGGGAGGGTGGGGCTGGTAGGGCTGGTAGGGAGGGTGGGTGGGGCTGGTAGGGCTGGTAGGGCGGGTAGGGAGGGTGGGTGGGGCTGGTAGGGCTGGTAGGGAGGGTGGGGCTGGTAGGGCTGGTAGGGGGGGTGGGGCTGGTAGGGCTGGTAGGGCTGGTAGGGCTTGTAGGGCTGGTAGGGAGGGTGGGGCTGGTAGGGCTGGTGGGGAGGGTGGGGCTGGTAGGGCTGGTAGGGAGGGTGGGGATGGTGGAGCTGGTTGGGCTGGTAGGGGGGGTCGGGCTGGTAGGGCTGGTAGGGAGGGTGGGGCTAGTAGGGCTGGTAGGGGGGGTCGGGCTGGTAGGGAGGTCGGGAATAATAATATCCCAACCCTCATCCCAGCAGGAGGCCTTTTGCCTTCTGGTAGGTTGTCATTGTAAATAATAATTTGTTCTTAACTGACTCGCCCAGTTTAATAAAGGTTCACTAAAATTAAAATGCATTTGATGGGGGATCAGCAGGCCATTTGCTGTGAGCCAGGTGTGCATGTTAACCGGGTGAATCACAACACAAGGGATTTCATCTCTAGCACCTTGCTTAGCTCATCCACATGAGTCAATGGTAAAACCTTGCATTGTGTCGGTACATGTTTATTTTGACATACTCTTTTGTTTTTCCTTGAAGATATATAGAAAAGTGTAGATGTAGAGAGTATAGAGTGGGTGGAGGGGGGGGGAGACTAGAGAGAGATTGAAGAAAAGAAAGAAGCAGTTGTTGGTGGAGAAAGAGAAAAGGGTTGCTTCAGATTGGAGCAGGGTTTTGGTAAAGCTGCATGGTTACATCACTGCACAAGCCCTGCCACTGTGCCAGACCAGCTTATGTCATCGTGCAATAATGCTGAGTCAACACAGCAAATAATGCTGAAGTCAGCTAGTTCGGACTCAGCCAGTCAGTCTGGAGTCAGCCAGCCAGTCCAGAGTCAGCCAACCAGTCCAGAGTCAGCCAACCAGTCCAGAGTCAGCCAGTCCGGAGTCAGCCAACCAGTCCAGAGTCAGCCAACCAGTCCAGAGTCAGCCAGTCCGGAGTCAGCCAACCAGTCCAGAGTCAGCCAACCAGTCCAGAGTCAGCCAGTCCGGAGTCAGCCAGTCCATTGTCAGCCAGTCCGGAGTCAGCCAACCAGTCCAGAGTCAGCCAACCAGTCCAGAGTCAGCCAACCAGTCCGGAGTCAGCCAACCAGTCCAGAGTCAGCCAACCAGTCCAGAGTCAGCCAGTCCGGAGTCAGCCAGTCCATTGTCAGCCAGTCCGGAGTCAGCCAACCAGTCCAGAGTCAGCCAACCAGTCCAGAGTCAGCCAACCAGTCCGGAGTCAGCCAACCAGTCCGGAGTCAGCCAACCAGTCCAGAGTCAGCCAACCAGTCCAGAGTCAGCCAACCAGTCCAGAGTCAGCCAGTCCGGAGTCAGCCAGTCCATTGTCAGCCAGTCCAGAGTCAGCCAACCAGTCCAGAGTCAGCCAGTCCGGAGTCAGCCAGTCCATTGTCAGCCAGTCCGGAGTCAGCCAACCAGTCCAGAGTCAGCCAACCAGTCCAGAGTCAGCCAACCAGTCCGGAGTCAGCCAACCAGTCCAGAGTCAGCCAACCAGTCCAGAGTCAGCCAGTCCGGAGTCAGCCAGTCCATTGTCAGCCAGTCCGGAGTCAGCCAACCAGTCCAGAGTCAGCCAACCAGTCCAGAGTCAGCCAGTCCAGAGTCAGCCAACCAGTCCAGAGTCAGCCAGTCCAGAGTCAGCCAGCCAGTCCAGAGTCAGCCAGCCAGTCCAGAGTCAGCCAGTCCAGAGTCAGCCAGTCCAGAGTCAGCCAACCAGTCCAGAGTCAGCCAACCAGTCCAGAGTCAGCCAGTCCAGAGTCAGCCAACCAGTCCAGAGTCAGCCAGTCCAGAGTCAGCCAGCCAGTCCAGAGTCAGCCAGCCAGTCCAGAGTCAGCCAGTCCAGAGTCAGCCAGTCCAGAGTCAGCCAATCCAGAGTCAGCCAGTCCATTGTCAGCCAGTCCAGAGTCAGCCAGTCCAGAGTCAGCCAGCCAGTCCAGAGTCAGCCAGTCCAGAGTCAGCCAGTCCAGAGTCAGCCAGTCCAGAGTCAGCCATTCCAGAGTCAGCCAGTCCATTGTCAGCCAGTCCAGAGTCAGCCAGTCCAGAGTCAGCCAGTCCAGATTCAGCCAGTCCAGAGTCAGTCAGTCCATTGTCAGCCAGTCCGGAGTTAGCCAACCAGTCCAGAGTCAGCCAGTCCAGAGTCAGCCAACCAGTCCAGAGTCAGCCAACCAGTCCAGAGTCAGCCAGTCCAGAGTCAGCCAGTCCAGAGTCAGCCAGTCCAGAGTCAGCCAGTCCAGAGAATTTGATCTAAAGAAGACTTCATATAGTAGTTTTCCACAGCCCGGCTCTTGGTTTTTATGATGTATTTGATCATTATACAATATTAATTTCTGGTTTACACATAAATAAAATGCTGACATGGTTCACCTGTGGTGGCCTCCTGTCAAATGGATTTGACTAGATGAGATACAGCTTTCGTCAGATTTGACTGTTCAGGTTAGGAGAATTGACGTAGCAGGTTATGAGAATTGGGTTAAGGTTAGGAAAAGGGTTAGGGTTAGCTAAAATGCATCGGTTCTCAGCTTCACAGTTCTTTGAAAATGCCTGTCAAGATGCCTCCCGGGTGGCGCAGTGGTTAAGGGCGCTGTACTGCAGCGCCAGCTGTGCCATCAGAGTCTGGGTTCGCGCCCAGGCTCTGTCGTAACCGGCCGCGACCGGGAGGTCCGTGGGGCGACGCACAATTGGCCTAGCGTCGCCCAGGTTAGGGAGGGCTTGGTCGGTAGGGGTGTCCTTGTCTCATCGCGCACCAGCGACTCCTGTGGCGGGCTGGGCGCAGTGTGCGCTAACCAAGGTGGCCAGGTGCACGGTGTTTCCTCCGGGGCATTGGTGCGGCTGGCTTCCGGGTTGGATGTGCGCTGTGTTAAGAAGCAGTGCGGCTTGGTTGGGTTGTGTATCGGAGGACGCACGACTTTCAACCTTCGTCTCTCCCGAGCCCGTACGGGAGTTGTAGTGATGAGACAAGATAGTAGCTACTACAACAATTGGACACCATGAAATTGGGGAGAAAAAGGGGTAAAAAAAAAAAAAGAAAATGCCTGTCAAGCAACATTGACACAGTGTGAGATTATCTTAAACTTTACATTTGTTACGGGCCAAAGTTCCTATATCATGATAATCAGTGATGTCAAGAAGTTTGTAATGACATAACTGTGTTCTACCTGCTACACAGAGCATGTTGTTTTGACAGCGGAGAGCGATTGAGGGGAAGAGCATCTTAATTCTATTCCTCCCCTACTGTACTGAACCAAATTCATCCGTTATGTGTCAGTCCAGTTTTTACCAAATAATCATCAAAGTGTTGCTAGTGGTTGTACTTAAATGAACCTCTAATTACACAAGATGCGTTTGTTTACATTGTGAACCTAGCAAGTCAATGTGGCTAGCTAGCTAATGATAGTAGTTTCTTGACTTCATGCGTCTTAGTAAAATAACCAGTGGACTCTAGCCCAGGCGATATGTAATCCAAATCAACATTATTTCTCATTATTTAAATTCACAAGATAGAATGAACACGTGCGACGGCCATCGGGAATCGAACCTTTGCGATTCTTGCCATTGGACGTGACGCAACGCCAGCAGTGGTTTCATTGATTTCAGAGGAAGCATTTCCTGGTAATGCAGGACACCTGATGGCTATGGCATAGAAAGGCCGTAAGTAGTCTGCAACAATCCGACCTCACAGCCTCTGACGAGTTGAATTGGGAAATGGGCTTAATTGAGGCCGTCATTGATCTTGTGAAGGGAAGACATTGCAATTTTACAGGAAAAGATTATGTACACACATCCGGTGTAGTCCTCCAGAGAGTCTTGGAGCAGGTGCTGGATATAATAAAAAAGATACTCCTCTACCACAACAAAGGCAGTAGTTATATATTACACATACTGTATACAAGAGGAGAGGTTCAACTTGAACATTTGATGAAAAAAGACAAGTCCATCTTATCCACTTAAGGTTGGCAATAGCGGAACATGACCAGGCCACAGAAGATTGATGGTGACAAGCTGGGCTTTTTGTGGAAGCTAATGGTGCTCTGTCTCTGTTTGCCGCTTATCACCTGACCTGGTGTGCCTGCTGTCGCTGTCACTACTGTCCAAGTAACTCAGATCCAGTCACAGCAGACCTCCTGTGGCCTGTGTTGCGGTGTGTATGTGTGTGTGTGTATGTGTGTGTGTGTGTGTGTATGAGAGAGTGACAGCTAAATACTGCTAAGCGTTTTTTGTTGATGCAGTAACAGTAACAGTAACAGTTACAAAAACAGTAACAGTAGCAGTAGCAGTAACAGAAACAGTAGAATTAACAGTAACAGTAGCAGTAGCAGTAACAGAAACAGTAGAATTAACAGTAACAGTAGCAGTAACAGGTGCAGTAACAGTAACAGTAACAGTAGCAGTATCAGTAATAGTAGCAGTAACAGTAACAGTAACAGTAGCAGTAGCAGTAACAGTAACGGTAGCAGTAGCAGTAACAGTAGCAGAAACAGTAGCAGTAGCAGTAACAGTAACAGTAGCAGAAACAGCAGCAGAAGTAGTAACAGTAACAGTAGCAGAAACAGTAGCAGTAACAGTAGCAGTAACAGCAGCAGTAGTAGTAACAGTAACAGTAACAGTAACAGTAACAGTAACAGTAGCAGAACAGTAGCAGTAACAGTAACAGTAAAAGTAGCAGTAGCAGTAACAGTAGCAGTAACAGTAACAGTAGCAGTAACAGTAACAGTAACAGTAGCATTAACAGTAGCAGAAACAGTAGCAGTAACAGCAGCAGTAGTAGGAACAGTAACAGTAACAGTAACAGTAACAGTAACAGTAGCAGTAACAGTAACAGTAGCAGTAGCAGTAACAGTAACAGAAACAGTAGCAGTAACAGCAGCAGTAGTAGTAACAGTAACAGTAACAGTAACAGTAACAGTAACAGTAGCAGTAACAGTAACAGTAGCAGTAGCAGTAACAGTAACAGTAGCAGTAACAATAACAGTAACAGAAACAGTAGCAGTAACAGCAGCAGTAGTAGTAACAGTAACAGTAGCAGAAACAGTAGCAGTAACTGTAGCAGAAACAGCAGCAGTAGTAGTAACAGTAACAGTATCAGAAACAGTAGCAGTAGCAGTAGCAGTAAGAGCAGCAGTAGTAGTAACAGTTACAGTAGCAGAAACAGTAGCAGTAGCAGTATCAGTAACAGTAGCAGAAACAGTAGCAGTAACAGCAGCAGAAACAGTAGCAGTAACAGCAGCAGAAACAGTAGCAGTAACAGCAGCAGAAACAGTAGCAGTAACAGTAGCAGAAACAGTAGCAGTAACAGCAGCAGTAGCAGTATCAGTAACAGTAGCAGAAACCGTAGCAGTAACAGCAGCAGAAACAGTAGCAGTAACAGCAGCAGAAACAGTAGCAGTAACAGCAGCAGAAACAGTAGTAGTAACAGTAACAGTAACAGTAACAGTAACAGTAACAGTAGCAGTAACAGTAACAGTAGCAGTAGCAGTAACAGTAACAGTAGCAGTAACAGCAACAGCAGTAACAGTAGCAGTAGCAGTAGCAGTAGCAGTTGCAGTAACAGCAGCAGTAACAGTAACAGTAACAGTAGCAGTAACAGTAACAGTAGCAGTAGCAGTAACAGTAACAGTAGCAGTAATAGCAACAGCAGTAACAGTAACAGTAACAGTAGCAGTAGCCGTTGCAGTAACAGCAGCAGTAACAGTAGCAGTAGCAGTAACAGTAACAGTAGCAGTAACAGTAGCAGTAACAGTATCAGTAAGAGTAGCAGAAACAGTAGCAGTAACAGTAGCAGAAACAGTAGCAGTAACAGCAGCAGTAGTAATAACAGTAACAGTAACAGTAACAGTAACAGTAACAGTAGCAGTAACAGTAACAGTAGCAGTAGCAGTAACAGTAACAGTAGCAGTATCAGTAACAGTAACAGTAACAGAAACAGTAGCAGTAACAGCAGCAGTAGTAGTAACAGTAACAGTAACAGAAACAGTAGCAGTAACAGTAGCAGTAGTAGTAACAGTAACAGTAACAGTAGCAGTAACAGTAGCAGTAACAGCAGCAGTAGTAGTAACAGTAACAGTAACAGTAACAGTAGCAGTAACAGTAGCAGTAACAGTAACAGTAAAAGTAGCAGTATCAGTAACAGTAGCAGTAACAGTAAAAGTAGCAGTAACAGTAACAGTAACAGTATCAGTAACAGTAGCAGAAACAGTAGCATTAACAGTAGCAGAAACAGTAGCAGTAACAGCAGCAGTAGTAGTAACGGTAACAGTAACAGTAACAGTAACAGTAGCAGTAACAGTAACAGTAGCAGTAGCAGTAACAGTAACAGTAGCAGTAACAGTAACAGTAACAGAAATAGTAGCAGTAACAGCAGCAGTAGTAGTAACAGTAACAGTAACAGTAACAGTAGCAGTAACAGTAGCAGAAACAGCAGCAGTAGTAGTAACAGTAACAGTATCAGAAACAGTAGCAGTAACAGTAGCAGTAAGAGCAGCAGTAGTAGTAACAGTTACAGTAGCAGAAACAGTAGCAGTAACAGTAGCAGAAACAGTAGCAGTAACAGCAGCAGTAGCAGTAGCAGTAACAGCAGCAGAAACAGTAGCAGTAACAGCAGCAGTAGTAGTAACAGTAACAGTAACAGTAACAGTAACAGTAACAGTAGCAGTAACAGTAACAGTAACAGTAGCAATAGCAGTAACAGTAACAGTAGCAGTAACAGCAACAACAGTAACAGTAACAGTAGCAGTAGCAGTTGCAGTAACAGCAGCAGTAACAGTAACAGTAACAGTAGCAGTAACAGTAACAGTAACAGTAGCAATAGCAGTAACAGTAACAGTAGCAGTAACAGCAACAGCAGTAACAGTAACAGTAACAGTAGCAGTAGCAGTTGCAGTAACAGCAGCAGTAACAGTAACAGTAACAGTAAAAGTAGCAGTAACAGTAACAGTAACAGTATCAGTAACAGTAGCAGAAACAGTAGCATTAACAGTAGCAGAAACAGTAGCAGTAACAGCAGCAGTAGTAGTAACGGTAACAGTAACAGTAACAGTAACAGTAGCAGTAACAGTAACAGTAGCAGTAGCAGTAACAGTAACAGTAGCAGTAACAGTAACAGTAACAGAAATAGTAGCAGTAACAGCAGCAGTAGTAGTAACAGTAACAGTAACAGTAACAGTAGCAGTAACAGTAGCAGAAACAGCAGCAGTAGTAGTAACAGTAACAGTATCAGAAACAGTAGCAGTAAGAGCAGCAGTAGTAGTAACAGTTACAGTAGCAGAAACAGTAGCAGTAACAGTAGCAGAAACAGTAGCAGTAACAGCAGCAGTAGCAGTAGCAGTAACAGCAGCAGAAACAGTAGCAGTAACAGCAGCAGTAGTAGTAACAGTAACAGTAACAGTAACAGTAGCAGTAACAGTAACAGTAACAGTAGCAATAGCAGTAACAGTAACAGTAGCAGTAACAGCAACAGCAGTAACAGTAACAGTAACAGTAGCAGTAGCAGTTGCAGTAACAGCAGCAGTAACAGTAACAGTAACAGTAGCAGTAACAGTAACAGTAGCAGTAACAGTAACAGTAGCAGTAACAGCAACGGCAGTAACAGTAACAGTAACAGTAGCAGTAGCAGTAACAGTAACATTAGCAGTAACAGCAACAGCAGTAACAGTAACAGTAACAGTAGCAGTAGCAGTAACAGTAACAGTAGCAGTAACAGCAGCAGTACCAGTAGCAGTAGCAGTAACAGTAACAGTAGCAGTAGCAGTAACAGTAACAGTAACAGAAAGATGTGAAGAGTGAAGTACAGGCAACACAAAATGACCGGGGCTGCATTCAGTACTGCAGAACTGTGTTAAACTTTTATTTGAATGTAAACGGTTACTGTGCTAGACGACCAGTTGCAAGAAAGGCGTGATCATGGGGACCTTGAGGGAGATTGTTCATGGTGTGCGGCATAACGTTATCAAATGTTCACACCCATATTGATCAGGCCACACCTCGCTGCACCCACCAAATGGAAGCAAACGCACGTAAAAAAAAAAAGTCTGTTGTAGAATGTTGCACACTGTTTTTGGGGAAACGTTTAGTTCAGAACAAACTGTCACACAACGTAGCAAGCGTTGAACCAAACCAAATGAACCCCAGTTGAAAATACTTATTCAATTAAGGCTCGCGGTTCAACTGTGGCCAAACATTTTTTTTTTTTATCGCAATGCATTTTTTATCGCAATCGCAATCGCAATTTTATCGCAATCGCAATGCATTTCCCATAATACGTAAGTTGAGCCATTTTTTTTACATTCAGCATCACTCCGTCAAGGTAAACGTACTATTCTTGATAATAAATATATCTACATACATTTCAGGATGTTGTGTATCCCTGGAAATAATCAGAATTAATGTAAACATTACAGTTTTTTTAAAACATAGGTTGTCCCCCTCAAAAAACATTGGTCTCATGGCACAACTTACGATGGGTATGGGGGAAGTTGAGCGGGACAAGGTAAGTTAATTAAGCCTCCTACAAATGTCTGTGCTGAATGAAATATGACCACTACCTTTTAAAAACTATGTCTTTATTTACCAAACACAATTCAAGACAATCACAATCTATTTTTTGTCTTTTAAATTATTTTAAGCATTTTTTTAAACACAGACTTTTTTATTTATCTACTTAGGTATAAATACAAGCATCATAACAGTTATTTGACTTGGTGTAAATTATTTTTTGGGGGGACTTAACTTGCTTACCACTTTTTTCATGTGGTTTTTCTCCTTCACAGACTTCATGAAATGATGGCCTCTTCCTAAATATTTGGTGAAATTATACATTTTCTGTATCGTTTCCTAAAAAGGCCTTTGTCCCAACATACCCTTTGGTTTTTATTTTACCTTTATTTATTTAACTAGGCAAGTCAGTTAAAAACAAATTCTTATTTTCAATGACGGCCTAGAAACAGTGGGTTAACTGCCTGTTCAGCGGCAGAAAAACATATTTTCACCTTGTCAGCTCGGGGATTCGATCCTGCAACCTTTACGGTTACTAGCCCAACGCTCTAACCACTAGGATTCCCGGCCACCTACCTACTAACCCCTTGGCATAACTAACCCCTTTGGTATTCAAATAAATGCAGTCATACAGTACTTGAATGATTTTTAATTTTCTGTTACCATTATTTTCAATAAGTAAAAGCTGGAAACGTTTAACACCAACAACTGTGTGATGAAAGGTCACTGAATGAGAGGCCTGTAGGGCTCTTAGTGTTATTGTCCAATAAGAAATGTGACTGGTACATGGGGTATGTAGGGTTCTTGACTGTTCTGTAATGATGTAATGATGTGCCACTCAATAATAGACCAAAATGCTGAAACAAACAGCTACAGTGGGTAAACTGAGCTGTCCCCTTGTCTTCCTCACCTCTCCTCCTCCCCTTGTCTTCCTCACCTCTCCTCCTCTCCTCCTCCCCTTTCTTCTTCTCTCTCCTCCTCTCCTCCTCCCCTTTCTTCTCCTTCTTATCGCAGAACAGATCCAGGAGCGGTGGTGGGAAGCTATCCCCCTCTCTCCTCCTCTTCTCCTCCTCTCTCCTCCTCTTTTCCCCCTCTCCATCCTCTTCTCCCCCTCTCCCTCCTCTTTTCCCCCTCTCCCTCCTCTTCTCCCCCTCTCTCCTCCTCTTCTCCTCCTCTCTCCTCCTCTTCTCCCCCTCTCCATCCTCTTCTCCCCCTCTCCCTCCTCTTGTCCCCCTCTCTCCCCCTCTTCTCCCCCTCTCTCCTCCTCTTCTCCCCCTCTCTCCTCCTCTTTTCCCTCTCTCTCCCTCCTCTTCTCCCCCTCTCTCCTCCTCTTCTCCCCCTCTCTCCCTCCTCTTCTCCCCCTCTCTCCTCGTCTTCTCCCCCTTTCTCCTCCTCTTCTCCCCCTCTCTCCTCCTCTTCTCCCCCTTTCTCCTCCTCTTCTCCTCCTCTTCTCATCTTCTCCCTCCTCTTCTCCCCCTCTCCCTCCTCTTCTCCCCCTCTCTCCTCCTCTTCTCCCCTCTCTCCTCCTCTTCTCCCCCTCTCTCCTCCTCTTCTCCCCCTCTCTCCTCCTCTTCTCCCCCTTTCTCCTCCTCTTCTCCACCTCTCTCCTCCTCTTCTCCCACTTTCTCCTCCTCTTCTTCTCATCTTCTCCCTCCTCTTCTCCCCCTCTCCCTCCTCTTCTCCCCTCTCTCCTCCTCTTCTCCCCCTCTCTCCTCCTCTTCTCCCCCTGTGCCTCCTTTTCTACCCCTCTACCTCCTTTTCTCCCCCTCTCTCCTCCTCTTATCCCCCTCTCCCTAGTCTTCTCCTCCTCTTATCCCCCTCTCCCTAGTCTTCTCCTCATCTTCTCCCCCTCTCCCTCATCTTCTCCCCTTCTTCCTCTTCCCCTCTCCCTCCTCTTCTCCCCTCCCCTTCTTCCTCCTCTTCTCCCTTCTCTTCTCCCCCTCTCCCTCCCCTCTTCTCCCCCTCTTCTCCCCCTCTCCCTCCTCTTCTCCCCCTCTTCTCCCTCTCTCCCTCACCTTTTCCCCCTCTTCTCCCCCTCTCCCTCCTTTTTCCCCCTCTCTCCTCCTCTTCTCCCCCTCTCCCTCCTCTTCTCCCCCTCTCCCTCCTTGTGTTTTCCTTTCCGTTTGTAGTCTGTAGTCAGATACCTAGGCTGCTGCTGGTTAGCTAATGTTGCTTCCATACAGATGTGTCACTAGGAGGCTGATGCATTTTAGATAGTATCACTGGGAAGTCATGAGGATATCAATGAGATCTGCTAGGATTAATTTGATCAAAGAATCACTCAGTTATTAAACAACAACAACAACAAACAGATCAGCAATGGGTCATCAGTGAACCTATTGCACTAGAGGAAACTGAGCGATAAGGGCTTTTCACTTCTAACAACAATGTCACTCCCCTGAAACAAACCCAGGTTTAATTTCACTGGAGTCAGGTCAGGGTAATGAAAGCGTTTTCGTTGTTCTGAATAACCCTGTCCAACAGGAGGAAATCAGTAGCTGCACAGCTGAATATATCAGATATAATCTTTAGCCTAGCTATTACTCTAACAGGCCTGGGGACACTCCAATTCCACTAGTAAAGAAGGAATAGGGAGAAAGAACAAATGTAGAGAAAGAGAGAGTGGTTTTCCACTTCTTATCAGGCCGACAGGTAACACGACAGGGCTGAGGAACCAACTGCTCCAGGATATCCTGAGATAAGAAAAAGAAGGAGAGAAGAGAGGGGGGAGAAGAGGAGGAGAGAAGGGGAGAAGAGGAGGAGAGAGGGGGAGAAGAGGAGGAGAAAGGGCAAGAAGAGGAGGAGAGAGGGGGAGAAGAGGAGAGAGGGGGGAAGAGGAGGAGAGAGGGGGAGAAGAGGAGGGAGATGAGGAGAAGAGGAGGAGAGAGGGGGAGAAGAGGAGGAGAAGAGGAGGAGAGAGGGGGAGAAGAGGAGAGAGTGGGAGAAGAGGAGGAGAGAGGGGGAGAAGAGGAGGAGAGAGGGGGAGAAGAGGAGGAGAGAGGGGGAGAAGAGGAGAAGAGAGGGGGAGAAGAGGAGGGAGAGGAGGAGAGGGGGGAGAAGGGGAGGGAGATGAGGAGAAGAGGAGGAGAGAGGGGGAGAAGAGGAGGAGAAGAGTAGGAGAGAGGAGGAGAAGAGGAGAGATTGGGAGAAGAGGAGGAGAGAGGGGGAGAAGAGGAGGAGAGAGGGGGAGAAGTTGAGGAGAGAGGGGGAGAAGGGGAGGAGAGAGGCGGAGAAGAAGAGGAGAGAGGGGGAGAAGAGGAGGAGAGAGGGGGAGAAGAGGAGGAGAGAGGGAGAGAAGAGGAGAGAGGTGGAATAGAGGAGAGAGGGGGAGAAGAGGAGGAGAGAGGGGGAGAAGAGGGGGGAGAGGAGGAGAGAGGGGGAGAAGAGGAGGGAGATTAGGAGAGATGGGGAGAAGAGGAGGGAGAAGGGGAGAAGAGGAGGAGAGAGGGGGAGAAGAGGAGGAGAAGAGGGGGAGAAGAGGAGGAGGAGGGGAGAGTGGGAGAAGAAGAGGGAGATGAGGAGAGAGGGGGAGAAGAGGAGGGAGAAGGGAAGAAGAGGATGAGAGAGGGGGAGAAGAGGAGGAGATAGGGGGAGAAGAGGAGGAGATAGGGGGAGAAGAGGAGAGAGGGGGAGAAGAGGAGGGGGAGAAGAGGAGGAGAGAGGGGGAGAAGAGGGGGGAGAGGAGGAGAGAGGGGGAGAAGAGGAGGGAGATGAGGAGAGAGGGGGAGAAGAGTAGGGAGAAGGGGAGAAGAGGAGGAGAGAGGGGGAGAAGAAGAGGAGAGAGGGGGAGAAGAGGAGGGAGAGGAGGAGAGGGGGGAGAAGAGGAGGGAGATGAGGAGAAGAGGAGGAGAGATGGGGAGAAGAGGAGGAGAAGAGGAGGAGAGAGGGGGAGAAGAGGAGAGAGTGGGAGAAGAGGAGCAGAGAGGGGGAGAAGAGGAGGAGAGAGGGGGAGAAGAGGAGGAGAAGAGGGAGAGAAGAGGAGGAGAGAGGGGGAGAAGAGGAGGAGAGAGGGGGAGAAGAGGGGGAGAAGAGGAGGAGAAGAGGGGGAGAAGAGGAGGAGAAGAGGAGGAGAGAGGGGGATAGCTTCCCACCACCGCTTCAGGATCTGTTCTGCTACAAGGAGGAGAGAGGGAGAGAAGGAGAGAAGGAGAGGAGAGAGGGGGAGAAGTAGAGAAGGAGAGGAGAGAGGGAGAGAAGGAGAGAAGGAGAGGAGAGAGGGAGAGAAGGAGAGGAGAGAGGGGGAGAAGGAGAGAAGGAGAGGAGAGAGGGGGAGAAGGAGAGAAGGAGAGGAGAGAGGGAGAGAAGTAGAGAAGGAGAGGGGGTAAAGGGGCAGTTGTTAAAAGTTCATAAAAAGTTATTTAAAAAAATCTAAATTTCTGCTCTCAGCCTTCGTTTTTGACCCTTCAGACTACAGCTAGCACAACAAGTTGTACTTTTCCATTTCCCTCTGAAACTAAAACAGTGAGCCTAATCACACCGTGACCCACCTCCAAAAGGGCTGACTCGGGCCTAAATGTCAACAGGCGCGACCTCGGGCCTAAATGGCAACAGGCGCGACCTCGGGCCTAAATGGCAACAGGCGCGACCTCGGGCCTAAATGTCAACAGGCGCGACCTCGGGCCTAAATGTCAACAGGCGCGACCTCGGGCCTAAATGTCGACAGGAATGACGCTGATGTGGCTTGATGTCTTTTAAGCACCACGCTACCAGGCTTCGTTTAGTTAAAGGAAGAGAGAGGGGACCTCCTGTTCACATGTCACTGTCTGTCATGTGCTTTAGTGACGGCCTGGAGCGAGGGCAATCCACACAGAAAACCATTTGGGAAATACCCCAAAAGGAGTTATCTCCGTCAACGATGTTGAGTCTTTATGCTCCAGACCACAACCAAAAACAACAGTTTTATTTCGGAAATAAATACATCTGGGGCTGTGCAGAGTTTCAAATGAAGCTCTGTCACACTAAAGCAGAGGGTAAGGATGGTTGAAAGACAGGTTGTCATGGCTAACAACAGAGAGAGTACACACATAGTGACAGCTAATGAGTCATTTATATATTGCTGGGATGAAGCTTTAGAGCTGCTGTTGCCAACAGAAACCGAAACTGGGATGTGCTCTGGGAGAGGTCTGTTGTGGTGGGGACTAAATACATTATTGAGATTTATTTGAGAAATGTTTTAAAGGTTTTACAAGAAAATGTGTTATTCCAATTATTAGGATCACTTGGAATCAGTAAACTCGAATTAATTTTTGTAATTTTAGTGCACAATTATACTTTTTGTGGGTTATTAAAGTGTTCAAAAGTGTTCAAACTCTAAAACAACAATGCAATATCAAAACAAGTTGACATTGAAGTTAAAGATGTGTGCTTTTTTCAATTTACCTGATTTTGCTTACAACTACACACACAGTAATGAGGGTCCCTCACGGGTTCTTTGGGAAGGGGGATGGTAGAACCATACTGCCCCATAGAACCATACTCACCCATAGAACCATACTGCCCCATAGAACCATACTGACCCATAGAACCATACTGCCCCATAGAACCATACTGACCCATAGAACCATACTGCCCCATACAACCATACTGACCCATAGAACCATACTGCCCCATAGAACCATACTGCCCCATAGAACCATACTGACCCATAGAACTATGAAATAACACATATGGAATCATGTAGTAACCAAAAAAGTGTCAAAAAAAAATCTAAATATTTTTTTTATATTTGAGATTCTTCAGAGGCGCCACACTTTGCCTAAATGACAGCTTTGCACACCTTTGGCATTCTCTCAACCAACTGGTCGTCACCATGGTTACTACATGATTCCATATGTGTTATTTCATAGTTTGATGTCTTCACTATTATTCTACAATGTGGAAAATAATAAAAATTAAAAAATAATAATAATAATAAGCAGGTGTGTTCAAACTTTTGACTGGTAGTGTACATAAACAGTGAGAAATTACTGACACCCTTTAATAAAGATGAGCAAAAATGAATAATAAATCATTTAAACGCATACGGAAAATATTCAGACCACTTTGACATTTTTCACATTTTGTTGCGTTACAACATTATTCTAAAATTGCTAAAAGTTATTTGATTTTTTTTTAAAGTAATAATCAATCTATACACATTACCCCGTAATACAGTATCAAAGCGAAAACAGGTTTTTAGAAAAGACACATTTTTTTTAACAGAAATTATTTAATTTATTTACATAAGTATAAAGATCCCTTTGAGACTCTGTATTGAGCTCAGCTGCATCCCGTTTCTATTGATCATTCTTGAGATGTTTTAGCAACTTGATTGGAGTCCACCTGTGGTAAATTCTGTTGATTGGACATGATTTGGAAAGGCACACACCTGTCTATATAAGGTCCCACAGTTGATAGTGCATGGCAAAGCAAAAACCAAGCTATGAGGTCGAAGGAATTATCCATAGAGCTCCAAGACAGGATTGTGTTGAGGCAAAGATCTGGGGAAGGATACCAAAACATTTCTGCAGCATTGAATGTCCCCAAGAACACAGTGGCCTCCATCATTCTTAAATGGAAGAAGTTTGTAACCACCAAGACTCTTCCTACCGTGGAGCTGGTCGTCCGGCCAAACTGAGCAATCGGGGGAGAAGGGTCTTGGTCAGGGAGGTGACCAAGAACCTGATGGTCACTCTGACAAAGCTCCAGAGCACTCCACCAATCAGGCCTTCATGGTGGAGTGGCCAAACGGAAGCCACTACTGAATAAAAGGCACATGACAGCCTGCTCAGAGTTTTCCAAAAGGCACCTAAAGGACTCTCAGACCATGAGAAACAAGATTCTGTGGTCTGATGAAATCAAGATTGAACTCTTCGGCCTGAATGCTAAGCGTCTCATCTGGAGGAAATATGGCACCATCCCTACGGTGAAGCATGTTGGTGGCAGCATCATACTGTGTGGATATTTTTCAGCGGCAGGGACTGGGAGACTAGTCAAGATCGAGGGAAAGATGAACGGAGCAAAGTACAGAGAGATCCTTGATGAAATCCTGCTCCAGAGCACACAGGACTGGGGCATACGTTCACCTTCCAACAGGACAATGACCCTAAGTAGACCTCCAATACAACACATGAGTGGCAACGGCACTAGTCTCTGAATGTCCTTAAGTGGCCCAGCCAGAGCCCAGACTTGAACCTGATCTAACATCTCTGGAGAGACCTGAAAATAACTGTGTTGTCGATGCTCCCCATCCAACCTAACAGAGGTTGAGAGGATCTGCAGAGTAGAATGGGAGAAACTCCCCAAATACAGGTGTGCCAAGCTTGTAGCGTCATACCAAAGAAGACTTGAGGCTCTAATCTCTGACAAAGGTGCTGCATCAAAAGTACTGAGTAAAGGGTCTGAATACTTATGTAAATATGATATTTTAGATTTTTAATTGTGCATAGATTGATGAGGGCGGGGGGGGGGGGGGGGCGAGACGTTTTAATCCATTTTAGAATAAGGCTGTAATGGAACAGAATGTGGAAAAAGTCAAGAGGTCTGAATACCTTTCCGAAGACCGAGAATTGAAGAGGGCAGTCCATAAGTGCAGACGAAGGACATCTTATGTCCTGTCCTTTATCTATTGTCCCAGGTGCTTACAGGTATTTTATGTTGTCGTATTTTTTTGTCATTGTTATGATTTTTGATCACAGCTCAGTCTGATATTGACATGCAAGCGAATCGTGCTACAATCTACAGCCATCAGCATCATCAAGCTGTACACATAACGTCCTGTCTTTAATCTGTCACAGAATAAACGTTAAACGAGTTACGAAGTTTAAGATCACAGCTGTTACACCTTCAACTCAGGAGTCTGATTGGCCCAAAGGCTTCCTTCCTCTGATTGGCTTCCTGTTCTCCCAGAGGAGATACACAATTTTTCTCAAATAGCTGTTGATTGAATCCCTTGTGACAAATTTGAACCTGTAATTTTCATGCAATGTTGCTTGCCAAGTACATCCTTGAAAATAATGTCTCCCTTGTGCATGTGACCACAGGAACTGTGGAGAGTCATTCTTGAGAGCATCATTAATTAACCATGACTGCCTGCCTCCATCCTTTCACTATTGAGGTAAATTGGCAATAATATATTCTGAAATAAAGTATGCATGTACTATTAATCAAGTGGGTGAACTAATTCTAACACCACATCCCTGAACTCGGTGCACTTGGCTGGCAGTAAATCATATATAGCACTGAACCTGGCTGAATGTGGCTGTGGTGTATCTGCCCTGTTGTGGAAACAGGGGAATGATTCAGACAATTACAGGAAGGAAGCATTCCGGCTCGTCTTAACCTTTACATAATAAAAACAGCTATTTAGGAGTGGATGAAACCTTTATTTTTAGAGGCTGTCTGAACTGGTGCAGTTTTATGTTTCACTACAGCTGTCCTCTCTATCTTTTCAACAACGGTGCTTGTTGAAATACTCCCACTGGGCGAAAAGGGTCCATATCAGGAATACAGACCATTTCCAATGCATATTTACAGTTTTGTGACAACTGATTGTCTTTTAGACACATATGATATTAGGATTGTCTGAATATCACGTGGGCATTTCCTACAGCCGGATGTGAACTAAATGGAAAATCCTATTTTCTCTTCATGCTCAATAATTTGGACAAATATGAAATACATCATTTTTCGGATGCACAAGTAAGTATTAGATTCCCTCCGGATATCATACATGGTATGGCCATATATTGACTCAATAGATATCCTGAGATAGGCCTACACAGTATGTTGTCTCAACACATACAGTGCATACTGTACGCTCTTGACTGACGTCCATATCAGGATTTTGATGCCTTATGCATTTTGATATGCTAAATAAGGACAATTTCGATTGCTTATTTGAGTTTCAATAATGTTCAATAATTTGACAAATATTAAATCCGTATAATTCTTTCAGACATCACTCTGGATAAAGTCATTACAAACCGCAAGCTAAAAGCACTGTAACTGGTAGCCTAGCAACAAGCATCAGGTATTTTCTGATGTGGAGTTCTAACTGTCATTTTTTAATTTTTTATTTTTAATGACAAATTAGTGTTTGAATGGTGTGTGGTCAAACTGACATCTGGAGAAACAAAGACGTGAGAAGCCGTTCAGAAAATTCCTCAAAGAAGTTAACACTAAAGTGAGTAGCTAATTTGAGATGTTATATTTATCTTAGTAACGTTAGTTAGAATCAAGAACATTAGCTAGCTCATTTGGCCAGCAGCTAACTAGCTAACAAATATTGAAATTGCCTTCCCTTCAGGGATTCTTTTTTTCGGCCCCTATCAAGCGTCAAGGTGACAGCTAACATTTCAAAATGTTTAGGAATATTTTGTATTACCGGTTAATATAAGCTAGCTGACTAGCAACTTGGCTATCTCGCTACCTTGTTCCAGTTAGTTTTCTCATCATGGACATATCCAGGCTGTATTACATCCGGCCGTGATTGGGAGTCCCATAGAGCTGCACACAATTGACCCAGCGTCGTTCAGGGTTTGGCCGGGGTAGGCCGTCATTGTAAATAAGAATTTGTTCTAAAATGACTTGCCAGGTTAAATAAAGATTAAATAAAAAACAAAAAATAATAATGATGAATGAAGCAGGTAGAGTAGCTAGTTTGTGGTATGGTTGTGTGAAATGACAATACGTTTTTGTAATATCGACACAATTTTGATTCATGATTTATGCATTGACAGTTTGAAGTGGATCCCAAACCAACACTACCACCACGATGGGTCTGGAATGCAAGGGACCCCCGCTGACAACCCAATCTGCAAACATCTCATCCATGGTCCATAACAAACATCTCATCCATGGTCCATAACAAACATCTCATCCAGGGTCCATAACAAACATCTCATCCATGGTCCATAACAAACATCTCATCCAGGGTCCATAACAAACATCTCATCCATGGTCCATAACAAACATCTCATCCAGGGTCCATAACAAACATCTCATCCAGGGTCCATAACAAACATCTCATCCATGGTCCATAACAAACATCTCATCCAGGGTCCATAACAAACATCTCATCCAGGGTCCATAACAAACATCTCATCCATGGTCCATAACAAACATCTCATCCATGGTCCATAACAAACATCTCATCCAGGGTCCATAACAAACATCTCATCCATGGTCCATAACAAACATCTCATCCAGGGTCCATAACAAACATCTCATCCAGGGTCCATAACAAACATCTCATCCAGGGTCCATAACAAACATCTCATCCATGGTCCATAACAAACATCTCATCCAGGGTCCATAACAAACATCTCATCCATGGTCCATAACAAACATCTCATCCAGGGTCCATAACAAACATCTCATCCATGGTCCATAACAAACTGAGCAGGTAAGGCTATTAAGAGTGTGCAACTTTCATTTTCCGTTAAATAAAATACATTTGTTTTGCAAAGACGTTTCCATCTTTACCCGAAAACAAGTGTTGTGGTTGAAGCTCTGGATTTGCTATGCTTCATTTTTTTTAAACATAAATAGCAGAAATGTGCTTTCGAAATAGCATCTTCGATTAAATGTAGCAATGTTTGCCTTCTAGTGCCTTGAGTAGTCTACTACTGAATATGAAGCAAATGTTTGCTCAGATATGTCACCTTCATGTGAAGAAGCACAATGATTTTCAGTGCCTGAACAGGTCAAATCATTTGGGTGCTGGACATTTCATATAACAGGTCAAATCATTTGGGTGCTGGACATTTCATATAACAGGTCAAATCATTTGGGTGCTGGACATTTCATATAACAGGTCAAATCATTTGGGTGCTGGACATTTCATATAACAGGTCAAATCATTTGGGTGCTGGACATTTCATATAACAGGTCAAATCATTTGGGTGCTGGACATTTCATATAACAGGTCAAATCACTTGGGTGCTGGACATTTCATATAAGTGTCTGATTTAGCCCATTTTCGATCAGACATACAAGGATGAATATTAAATATCGTGTAAGGATATCTATTGGAAATACGTATTTTTTAAAAATACGTCTAAAAAAAGTGATCAGGTAATGTTATAATATTTTAAAAAATATGTATGAGGTGGGTGTCCTGAACGTACACTACTGTTCAAACGTTTGGGGTCACTTAGAAATGTCCTTGTTTTTTTAATTAATTAAAGAAAAGCAAAAAAAATTGTCCATTAAAACAACATCAAATTGATCAGAAACACAGTGTAGACATTGTTAATGTTGTAAATGACTATTGTAGCTGGAAACTGCTGTTTTTTTTTAATGGAATATCTACATAGGCGTACAGAGGCCCATTATCAGCAACCATCACTCTTGTGTTCCAATGGAACTTTGTGTTAGCTAATCCAAGTTAGGGAGGGCTTGGCCGGTAGGGATATCCTTGTCTCATCGTGCACTAGCGACTCCTGTGGCGGGCCGGGCGCAGTGCACGCTAGCCAGGTCACCAGGTGCACAGTGTTTACTCCGACACATTGGTGCGGCTGGCTTCCGGGTTGGATGCGCGCTGTGTTAAAGAGGACGCATGACTTTTGACCTTCGTCTCTCCCGAGCCCGTACGGCAGTTGTAGAGCCTTCATTTCTCAGAACAAGAATAGACTGACGAGTTCAGAAGAAAAGTCTTTGTTTCTGGCCATTTTGAGCCTGTAATTGAACCCACAAATGCTGATGCTCCAGATACTCAACTAGTCTAAAGAAGGCCACTTGTATTGCTTCTTTAATCAGAACTGTTTTCAGCTGTGCTAACATAACTGCAAAAGGGTGTTCTAGTGATCAATTAGCCTTTTAAAATTATAAACTTGGATTAGCTAACACAGCGTGCCGTTGGAACACAGGAGTGATGGTTGCTGATAATGGGCCTCTGGACACCTATGTAAATATTCCATTAAAAATCTGCCGTTTCCAGCTACAATAGTCATTTACAACATGAACAATGTCTACACTGTATTTCTGATCAATTTGATGTTACTTCAATGGACAAAAACAATGCTTTTCTTTCTAAAACAAGGACATTTCTCAGTGACCCCACACTTTTGAACGGTAGTGTATCTCATATCTCCCTAGAATCATACAGTGGCAGGGAGATTTCTGAGGTGTGGATTGTGTGCATGTAGAAACTGTCCCATTACAGAGAACATCCTGATATATATGAAATCAGGGGCATGTGTATCTGGAGCATGTCTACTCCTTATATCTAATACAATGTAGATATACAGAAATATATAGATAAAGGTATCCCCTGATATTGACCCTTTTTGTCCAGTGTCCCAGCAACAGTGCTTGTTGAAATATTCCCATCTCATCTTGTTGAAATATTCCCAGCTCATCTTGTTGAAATATTCCCAGCTCATCTTGTTGAAATACTCCCAGGTCATCTGACTGAAAACGCGGTCACGCCAGTCTAAAAACAGACAGGGATTCTCTAACAGTTATTGTCCCCTGTCTCTCTCACCCCTCTCTTTCTCTCTCTCTCTCTCTCCCTCTCACCCCTCTCTCTCTCTCTCACCCCTCTCTCTCTCTCTCTCTCCCTCTCACCCCTCTCTCTCTCTCTCTCCCTCCCACACTGCTGGCTCACTCGACACGGGCAACATGACAGCTGGTTGCTGGTGGAACGTGCATGTGGTGGAGGTCAGGGTGTTGTTGACCAGGGAGGATTGTGGGAAATCCCAGAGAGGAGGACGTGATGGTGGCGCAAGGAGGAGATGGGACTTTTTGTTAACCCTTGAGAGAACAATGACACACACGCGCACACACACACAGACACACACACATGCGCACACACACGCGCGCACACACACACGCGCACACACACAGACACACATGCACACACACACACACATGCGCGCACACACACACACGCGCACACAAACACACACGCGCACACACACACGCACACACACAGACACACACGCACACAAACACACGCGAGCACACACGCGCGCACACAAACACACGCGCGCACACACAAACACACGCGCGCACACACGCGCACACACACACACACACACACACACACACACACACACACACACACACACACACACACACACACACAGAGTAGTAACATCAAGACCTCCAAGGGAAAATAATTTACAGGTCAGTAAGTCTCCTATGTTACCGTAAATTCCAAAGAAACTTTGGTTTAACAGTATATTACTGTAAAAAAAAGTGCTTTCTTACAGTAATGTATTGTTAAACCAAACTTTATTTGGAATTTACAGTAACATAGTGTACCTTTTTTACAGTAACATACTGTACCTTTTTTACAGTAACATACTGTACCTTTTTTACAGTAACATACTGTACCTTTTTTACAGTAACATACTGTACCTTTTTTACAGTAACATACTGTACCTTTTTTACAGTAAGTTACTGGCTGCCGGTAAGTTACCGTAAAGCAAGTTAAGTTTATTTTACTGTGCAGCGGTGGGAGAGCTGCCATAGGCCAGTGTCCGGCCAACGTTCACCGGTCTGCCTCCGCTTGTAAACAGGTTCTCCTCTGTCACCGTCACACACACACAGTCCCACAACAGCTGGTTCCGCCTATTGTTTTGCCGTTCATGGAGAGAGCGTCTATAACCTGTGAGACACCTCAAGGAGTTCCCCAGGGCCATTCACCACCATTTACGTGTGTGTGTGTGTGTGTGTGTGTGTGTGTGTGTGTGTGTGTGTGTGTGTGTGTGTGTGTGTGTCTGTGTGCGTGTGTGTGTGTGTGTGTGTGTCACCTCCCTCACAGTATTCATCTCAACCCATCACAAATGCGCACAAACCTTCACTACTGTTCACAAAGCCTGTTGGATTGTCATAACAAACCTTCACTACAGTACACAAAGCCTGTTGGATTGTCATAACAAACCTTCACTACTGTACACAAAGCCTGTTGGATTGTCATAACAAACCTTCACTACAGTACACAAAGCCTGTTGGATTGTCATAACAAACCTTCACTACTGTACACAAAGCCTGTTGGATTGTCATAACAAACCTTCACTACAGTACACAAAGCCTGTTGGATTGTCATAACAAACCTTCACTACTGTTCATGAAGCCTGTTGGATTGTCATAACAAACCTTCACTACAGTACACAAAGCCTGTTGGATTGTCATAACAAACCTTCACTACTGTACACAAAGCCTGTTGGATTGTCATAACAAACCTTCACTACTGTACACAAAGCCTGTTGGATTGTCATAACAAACCTTCACTACTGTACACAAAGCCTGTTGGATTGTCTGACAGAGATGTTACTGTAGCTTGGATACCACAAGTACAAACCTTACCAACGCACGCACGTGTGCAATACATTTGACTATGGGCCATAATCTTCTGCACTCATCATTGCTATTTGCAACACATACTTTGTAAATACTCTTAATTATACCGTAGACAAGCAATGCACTTCATGTCAAGGTCATAAGTTGAAAATTGACATTGACATGCAATCATGTCAAAAACAAAATGACAGGAGTGATACACACTCATACCTTCCTTGATTTCTAGCTTTCTGTCCTAGACCCCCAGTCCCAGCATTATGTGGGTGAGTTTGCAGCTGCCCAGACAATATTTTCAATATTGAGTTATTTTCTCGTCTCATTTAAAAAAATAGCCCAACACAGTCTTAGCCCATGAGTAAACAGCATGTGTCCAGAATCACATTACCCTGTGCTCCACACAACCCCAACCTCTTCATTATCATTATCCTGTGCTCCACACAACCCCAACCTCTTCATTCTCATTACCCTAGTGCTCCACACAACCCCAACCTCTTCATTCTCATTACCCTAGTGCTCCACACAACCCCAACCTCTTCATTCTCATTACCCTAGTGCTCCACACAACCCCAACCTCTTCATTGTCATTACCCTAGTGCTCCACACAACCCCAGCCTCTTCATTCTCATTACCCTAGTGCTGCACACAACCCCAACCTCTTCATTATCATTATCCTGTGCTCCACACAACCCCAACCTCTTCATTCTCATTACCCTAGTGCTCCACACAACCCCAACCTCTTCATTGTCATTACCCTAGTGCTCCACACAACCCCAGCCTCTTCATCCTCATTACCCTAGTGCTCCACACAACCCCAGCCTCTTCATTCTCATTACCCTAGTGCTGCACACAACCCCAACCTCTTCATTATCATTACCCTGTGCTCCACACAACCCCAACCTCTTCATTATCATTATCCTGTGCTCCACACAACCCCAACCTCTTCATTCTCATTACCCTAGTGCTCCACACAACCCCAACCTCTTCATTCTCATTACCCTAGTGCTCCACACAACCCCAACCTCTTCATTGTCATTACCCTAGTGCTCCACACAACCCCAGCCTCTTCATTCTCATTACCCTAGTGCTCCACACAACCCCAACCTCTTCATTCTCATTACCCTAGTGCTCCACACAACCCCAACCTCTTCATTGTCATTACCCTAGTGCTCCACACAACCCCAACCTCTTCATTCTCATTACCCTAGTGCTCCACACAACCCCAACCTCTTCATTGTCATTACCCTAGTGCTGCACACAACCCCAACCTCTTCATCCTCATTACCCTAGTGCTGCACACAACCCCAACCTCTTCATTCTCATTACCCTAGTGCTGCACACAACCCCAACCTCTTCATTGTCATTACCCTAGTGCTGCACACAACCCCAACCTCTTCATTCTCATTACCCTAGTGCTGCACACAACCCCAACCTCTTCATTGTCATTACCCTAGTGCTGCACACAACCCCAACCTCTTCATTCTCATTACCCTAGTGCTGCACACAACCCCAACCTCTTCATTCTCATTACCCTAGTGCTGCACACAACCCCAACCTCTTCATTCTCATTACCCTAGTGCTGCACACAACCCCAACCTCTTCATTCTCATTACCCTAGTGCTGCACACAACCCCAACCTCTTCATTCTTATTACCCTAGTGCTGCACACAACCGGCCTCTTCATTCTCATTACCCTAGTGCTGCACACAACCCCAACCTCTTCATTCTCATTACCCTAGTGCTGTACACGACCCCAACCTCTTCATTCTCATTACCCTAGTGCTGCACACGACCCCAACCTCTTCATTCTCATTACCCTAGTGCTGCACACAACCCCAACCTCTTCATTCTCATTACCCTCGTGCTGCACACGACCCCAACCTCTTCATTCTCATTACCCTAGTGCTGCACACGACCCCAACCTCTTCATTCTCATTACCCTAGTGCTGCACCCAACCCCAACCTCTTCATTCTCATTACCCTCGTGCTGCACACGACCCCAACCTCTTCATTCTCATTACCCTAGTGCTGTACACGACCCCAACCTCTTCATTCTCATTACCCTCGTGCTGCACACAACCCCAACCTCTTCATTCTCATTACCCTAGTGCTGCACACGACCCCAACCTCTTCATTCTCATTACCCTAGTGCTGCACACAACCCCAACCTCTTCATTCTCATAACCCTCGTGCTGCACACGACCCCAACCTCTTCATTCTCATTACCCTAGTGCTGCACACGACCCCAACCTCTTCATTCTCATTACCCTCGTGCTGCACACAACCCCAACCTCTTCATTCTCATTACCCTAGTGCTGCACACAACCCCAACCTCTTCATTCTCATTACCCTAGTGCTGCACACAACCCCAACCTCTTCATTCTCATTACCCTCGTGCTCTCCATTATACATCTCTAAAGGGAACAATCAAATATTTTCAACTCTCGTCGTACACTTTTCTACAAGGGTGCATCCCACATTTCATGCACTACTTTTGAAGAAAGCAGACCATTATAAAGGGAATAGGGCTCCATTTGGGACGAAACCCAAGGCTCTCCATCTCTATTCCTCTGCTCTCTGCTGATGAATGAGATGTGTGTCAGTGGGGAGATGTTTGCGGGAAGCTGTTGGATGTCTGTTGGGATGGGTATCATGTATTTTCCGTCCTCGGATCTGTCATTGGCAGACATTAGAAGAAGGTCAGCTCTGTCATTATGGTTGTTGGTCCATGTCAGGAGGAATCATGTTAATCCCACAGACACTGGCGTGGAGTTGATGACCTTGCAGTACTGCCAACTGTGGCCATTTTGCTTTCAATATGCAATATGGCAGCATCAAAAATGGCCTCCTATTCCATACGTATATACTCTAGTGCATTATTTTTGGCAAGCGGCTCTGGTCAAAAGTAGTGCACTACATAGGGAATAGGGTGCCATTTTAGATGTAATGGTAGAACAACAGCAGGTGGTGTGGATCTGTATCCCACACGAGGGCAGGCAGGGAGCATACTGTAACAGAGTAGGCCACTGCACCTCTCTCCTGGGAAGCTCAAGTGCTCCACGGTGGGATAGGTGTGAGCTAAGCAATAGATTCTGTTGTATTGTTCTGCTGCCAAGGCCTGACATTACTGTACTGTATGGTGTACATGTGTTCTCTTTTATCTAATTCTATTCATTTCCCACAAAAGGAAACTGCCACGATTATTCCCACCCACTTAGAACTGAGTAGTGTTACTGACGACGCATGGATCCCATTCATAAGATCCTCCTTTGACATCAATTACTCTCATTCTCACTCATTCAGACCTAACAACAACAAGCACAGCCTTGATTCACAGCAGTCTATATAACCATACATTAATTCCACGCTCAGCATCTTTGGGTTTACAATTTTTTTTTTATAACTTCTGCATATCTATCTTACTAAACTGATCTTTCTTGTTTTCTCTTTATACTCATTGGGTTATTTTTGACCCAGCTAGGAGGGTCACTTAGTTGGGTTAATTTTGACCCAGCTAGGAGGGTCACTTAGTTGGGTTAATTTTGACCCAGCTAGGAGGGTCACTTAGTTGGGTTAATTTAGACCCAGCTAGGAGGGTCACTTAGTTGGGTTAATTTTGACCCAGCTAGGAGGGTCACTTAGTTGGGTTAATTTTGACCTAGCTAGGAGGGTCACTTAGTTGGGTTAATTTTGACCCAGCTAGGAGGGTCACTTAGTTGGGTTAATTTTGACCCAGCTAGGAGGGTTACTTAGTTGGGTTAATTTTGACTATTAACCGCTAGGCTACCTGCCACAGATGAACTCATGGGCACCATGTTTATGTCTCTGTGTCCAAAATGAAGGAAGTTACAGGTAGCTTTGAGAGCCAATGCTATGGGTATCTGCTAGCATGCTAGAAGATACCCGTAGACTTCCAGCAATTGCGCTAATCCTAGTTAGCATTGGCTCACGAAACTACCTCTAACTTCCTTCAGTTGGGACACAGAGACATAAAAAATGGTACCCATGTCTGCCAAAAATAACTATCTGAATTCCACGCCCCTACTAAGCTACACCTCCAGTCTTCTGATCTGACCTGGTGGATCATAGCTCAATAACCCAGCATCAGCACCTCATCTTAAAGAAAACAATGGGTTACTTGTGACCCAACTGCCTTGGTCTAAAAAAAATATATATATATTTTACCTTTATTTAACTAGGCAAGTCAGTTAAGAACAAATTCTAATTTTCAATGACGGCCTAGGAACAGTGGGTTAACTGCCTGTTCAGGGGCAGAACTACAGATTTGCACCTTGTCAGCTCGGGGATTTGAACTTGCAACCTTTCAGTTACTAGTCCAATGCTCTAACCACTAGGTTCTGCCCCAGGTAACCCACAGTGTGTTCTGTCCAATATTTACCCAAATTGGGTTGTTTTTTACGTAGCATTTTTATTTCATTTTTTACAGTCAGTCAATCAGGATCAGTCTACCTCTAGGGTTAACAGTCAGTCAATCAGGATCAGTCTACCTCTAGGGTTAACAGTCAGTCAATCAGGATCAGTCTACCTCTAGGGTTAACAGTCAGTCAATCAGGATCAGTCTACCTCTAAGGTTAACAGTCAGTCAATCAAGATCAGTCTACCTCTAAGGTTAACAGTCAGTCAATCAAGATCAGTCTACCTCTAGGGTTAACAGTCAGTCAATCAGGATCAGTGTACGACATACCCAAATCTAACTGCCTGTAGCTCAGGCCCTGAAGCAAGGATACGCATATTATTGGTACCATTTGAAAGGAAACACTTTGACGTTTAAGTAAATGTGAAAGGGATGTAGGAGAATATAACACAATAGATCTGGTCAAAAAATACAAAGAAAAAAACAACCTTTCTTTTGTATTTTTTTTGCACCATCATCTCTGAAATGTAAGAGAAATGCCATCATGTATTATTCCAGCCCAGTTGCAATTTAGATTTTGGCCACTATTTGGCATCAATGTATGTGCAAAGTTTTAGACTGATCCAATGAACCGTTGCATTTCTGTTAAAATATTTGTATCAAGACTGCTCAAATGTACCTAATTTGTTTATTAATCACTTTTCATGTTCAAAATTGTGCACTCTCCTCAAGCAATAGCATGGTATTCTTTCACTGTAATAGCTACTGTAAATTGGATAGTGCAGTTAGATTAACAATAATTTAAGCTTTCTGCCAATATCAAATATGTCTATGTCCTGGGAAATGTTCTTGTTACTTACAACCTCATGCTAATCACATTAGCCAACGATAGCTCAACCGTCCCGTGGAAGGGACACCAATCCCGAAGAAGTTTTAACAGTCAGTCAATCAGGATCTGTCTACCTCTAGGGTTAACAGTCAGTCAATCAGGATCTGTCTACCTCTAGGGTTAACAGTCAGTCAATCAGGATCAGTCTACCTCTAGGGTTAACAGTCAGTCAATCAGGATCTGTCTACCTCTAGGGTTAACAGTCAGTCAATCAGGATCTGTCTACCTCTAAGGTTAACAGTCAGTCAATCAGGATCTGTCTACCTCTAGGGTTAACAGTCAGTCAATCAGGATCTGTCTACCTCTAGGGTTAACAGTCAGTCAATCAGGATCAGTCTACCTCTAGGGTTAACAGTCAGTCAATCAGGATCTGTCTACCTCTGCTACTATTTATATTTATAGACATGTAAATAGAGAGATGAGGAGATTGATTGATGCATTGAGTCCAGATGGGATGCATGAGGTTATAGTGGCTTCCAAAGGGATACTTTGATAAGCTAAATTTAACCTCTAGTTGCAGTTCTATTTTCTCTTTAACAAGGGAAAACCTAAATGCGATTGAGGAACATGATCAGTCTGACCTTTCATGTGGAAAAAAAATCTAACAGACAAAACCAAACTGAAAAGAATAACGTGCACATCCCAATTGGCACCTCATTCCCTAGATAGTGCCCTACCCTGGTAAAAAGTAGTGCACTATCTTGGAAATAGAGTTCCATTTGGGACTCTCAGCAATGGAATAGAGAAAGTCTATTCTGATCCAAGCCTAGGGCTGTGGCAAGGCATGACATTTTTTCAGTCGGTGATTGCCAAGCAAATAACAGCCGGTCTCACGGTAATTTCCCATTAACTAACATAAACACATTTAGCATATCCTGGCCCACGCATAGCCTACAAGCCACTGATGCAGACCTTTGGAACATCTACGTTTTAAAAAGTCTAATAAATCCATGTAATATAGTCTACACCATCACAATAAATCCATGTAATATAGTCTACACCATCACAATAAATCCATGTAATATAGCCTACACCATCACAATAAATCCATGTAATATAGCCTACACCATCACAATAAATCCATGTAATATAGTCTACACCATCACAATAAATCCATGTAATATAGTCTACACCATCACAATAAATCCATGTAATATAGTCTACACCATCACAATAAATCCATGTAATATAGCCTACACCATCACAATAAATCCATGTAATATAGCCTACACCATCACAATAAATCCATGTAATATAGTCTACACCATCACAATAAATCCATGTAATATAGTCTACACCATCACAATAAATCCATGTAATATAGCCTACACCATCACAATAAATCCATGTAATATAGCCTACACCATCACAATAAATCCATGTAATATAGCCTACACCATCACAATAAATCCATGTAATATAGTCTACACCATCACAATAAATCCATGTAATATAGTCTACACCATCACAATAAATCCATGTAATATAGCCTACACCATCACAATAAATCCATGTAATATAGCCTACACCATCACAATAAATCCATGTAATATAGTCTACACCATCACAATAAATCCATGTAATATAGTCTACACCATCACAATAAATTAATGTAATATAGCCTACACCATCACAATAAATTAATGTAATATAGTCTACACCATCACAATAAATTAATGTAATATAGTCTACACCATCACAATAAATTAATGTAATATAGTCTACACCATCACAATAAATCCATGTAATATAGTCTACACCATCACAATAAATTAATGTAATATAGTCTACACCATCACAATAAATCCATGTAATATAGCCTACACCATCACAATAAATCCATGTAATATAGCCTACCTACACCATCACAATAAATCCATGTAATATAGCCTACACCATCACAATAAATTCATGAATTATTTTAGATGTGACTAAAGAAACATGATATGAAGAAAATCTAGTCTATTTCAGAAGAACAGAATAGCATACTCTGAGTTGTCCTCATGTTAGGCCCTGATCTGGCTATGCCATACGTGTGTGGGCTAAACTAGTTCATTTAGCAGACAAGATTTGCTTAGAATTCCGTGGCATTATTTAATATTGTTTTATAGTATGAAGAATACTATTGAACATAGCTGAATAAAATAGAAAATATATTTTAGAGATATTTATGGAAATTGATTTATGTCACGTGATCGGGTCTTTCTCACTGACTAGAAGTGAGGACAGATACACCGGGAACGCAACTGAGCACGTCCTTATCGAATTCTGAGGCTTTTCGTCAGCCAACAAGATGAGTAGGCCTAACGAACAGCAAAAGCACTAGCCTATGTCAATCTACTATCTCCCACAGAAAAAGTCGACCTATTCTATTCTGCGTGATAAATAAATAATCCAAACATAGTCTGGGACAGTTGTGGGATGCAATAAATCCCAAATTAATACAACCACTAGCATCAAAAAATACCTTTTTTTACACAATGTGGTTGACGCAACAGATCAGAACTGTTTAGCTTAAAATGTTGATAAACTATTAGGCTATTTTTCACATTGTAAGCGCAGCAATGTGCACATGGTAGTAGGCTATAAGTATGAATGTTCCAAAATGCACTCAATTAGTGGGGAAACATTGTTCTCAAAAGTGATTATTCATGTAATGGTTTTTTCGAAAGGTGCATTTTTATGTTGAACATTATCTTCCCCCAACTTGAAACTCAGGCGCTGCTTACGTATGTCAGTCAGGCTCTACACCCGTTGTAAAGCGGATTCATGTGCTTCATTTGAATAAGTTATTTGGTCTGTGATACAAATCAATACAGGAGATGTGTAACTATGATTTGAAAAAGTAGCAACAAAAAAAAAAGGCAAGCACTGTTTCTTGCCGTACTGCACACAAACTGGCCATAATTCACAAGTGATAACATTTAATTCACAAGTGATAATATTTAATTCACATGTGATAATATTTAACTCACAAGTGATAATATTTAATTCACAAGTGACAGGCTAATATTGTCACCCATCAGACTATTCTTGATTTAATATTATATGTCCATATACTAAATAATATACATTACTAGTCTGGACACACCTACTCATTCAAAGGTTTTTCTGTACTTGTCAAATGTTCTACATTGTAGAATAATAGTGAAGACATCAAAACTATGAAATAAGACATATGGAAGAGTGTGCAAAGCTGTCATCAAGGCAAAGGTGGCTACTTTGAGGAATCTAAAATATATTTTGATTTGTTGTTTACTACATGATTCCATATGTGTTATTTCATAGTTATTTCATAGTTTTTATTTCATAGCTTTCACTATTATTCTGCAATGTAGAAAATAGTAAAAATAAAGAAAAACACTTGAATGGGTAGGTGTGTCCAAACTTTTGACTGGTACTGTATGTGTGACATTTGCTTTGATTTAGAATGGACCGTTATCATGGACCTGTCTCGAAACAGGGGCAGGGGAAAAATGCAAGTCATTTATGCACTTAAATAGCGAATGGAGGATGATTTTCCTGTGGTTCATTTTCATGCCAGAAATGTGCTTAATATTAGGAACGTTGAGAAATAAATATAGACTAGGCCTATAGAATGCTGATGGGATCCTCCTCTTTTTAATTAGAGGCCATTTCTCGCAAAATTGCATAACCAATAGAAATGTTGTGCAACAAGCTCATGGGCTCTCACGAAGTGTTTGATTAGATTTTCAATCACATTTGCATTGATGTCAGAGTGATTAGAGGAACAATAGAGTGCTGAATACCAGGCAGTTAGCAAGTTTTGGTAGGCTACTAATGACCATCAGCAGCATCAGCGATTGGAGAAGTCTCATTACCGTGACTTAGTGGTCACGTGAAATGTGGCTGTCGGTGTGACGGTAATATGGTCACCGTAACAGCCTGCTTTTTCTTTTATCCTTTCTCTATAATGTTTTGATTTTAGAACCTGGTAAGCCTCAACAAAGAGCGTGTGTTGTGTTGTCTTGAATTTCACCAAGCGTAGGGAGGAAGAGCTGGTGGACAGAATAGAAGAAGGAGATATACAATGCAATGCAAAAACCCAGGGGACGTGCAGACACCCAGGGACCGTGCAGACACCCAGGGACCGTGCAGACACCCAGGGACCGTGCAGACACCCAGGGACCGTGCAGACACCCAGGGGACGTGCAGACACCCAGGGACCGTGCAGACACCCAGGGACCGTGCAGACACCCAGGGACCGTGCAGAAACCCAGGGACCGTGCAGACACCCAGGGGACGTGCAGACACCCAGGGCACGTGCAGAAACCCAGGGACCGTGCAGACACCCAGGGACCGTGCAGACACCCAGGGACCGTGCAGACACCCAGGGGACGTGCAGACACCCAGGGACCGTGCAGACACCCAGGGGACGTGCAGACACCCAGGGGACGTGCAGAAACCCAGGGACCGTGCAGACACCCAGGGACCGTGCAGACACCCAGGGACCGTGCAGACACCCAGGGACCGTGCAGAAACCAGGGGACCGTGCAGACACCCAGGGGACGTGCAGACACCCAGGGGATGTGCAGACACCCAGGGGACGTGCAGACACCCAGGGGACGTGCAGACACCCAGGGACCGTGCAGAAACCCAGGGACCGTGCAGACACCCAGGGACTGTGCAGACACCCAGGGACCGTGCAGACACCCAGGGACCGTGCAGACACCCAGGGACCGTGCAGACACCCAGGGACCGTGCAGAAACCCAGGGACCGTGCAGACACCCAGGGGACGTGCAGACACCCAGGGACCGTGCAGACACCCAGGGACCGTGCAGACACCCAGGGACCGTGCAGACACCCAGGGACCGTGCAGACACCCAGGGACCGTGCCAACAACTTTCTGCTCTCTTGTCCTCTAATGACTTTAAGACTTTCCTATTCTTACACACATGCATGCACTCATAAACACACACCATTCTTACTAAAACACTCATCCAGTTGGTTTGTCTCTGGAATGTTACACTGCAGGGATAAATTCACCCTAAATCCTGGATTTACGACTGAAACTTTCCTATTTCCGTCCACAGCATACAGTAGACCTACAGTCTACAGTACAGCGTACTGTACAGTGGACCTACAGATGACCTATAGTCTAAACAAAGATCTTGTTGCCAGAACCTGAAAGAGAGAAAAACAGTGAGGGTGTTCCAAAACATAACCAAAAATAATTTACTTCCTTTATCTCCTCTCATCCACTCACAAAGTGAGTGAAATGACCCAACATGAGGTCCTCTGTAGCTCAGTTAGCAGAATGTGGCTCTTGCAAAGAAAGGATAGTGGGTTCAATTCCCCAGGCCCCCAAAAAATTATGCATCACATGACTAAGTCACTCTGGATAAAAGTGTCTGCTAAATTCTATATCTTACAACCTTTAAACCCATAATATCATACAAGCATAACACAATCCTGCTCCACAGGCTTTCCCCTGTTTACTGTTTGTAAAATGCTATATTTGATGGGGAGAAATAAATTCTGTCCCTTCAAATAGTAACCATGCATTCTATTTGCTAATGGATATCGGCACAGATTTTTGAAAAGATTATAAATGCTATACTGACTCAGCCTATGGTGCATATCTCCTTGAACTAGGTGTTATCTTATACGCACTATTTATCAGGAATCAAGGTAAGATCCAAGTGCAGACCGTGTGAAGTAACAATGTTTATTGTAAACACCAGGGGCGTGCAAACGACAGGTCAAGGCAGTCAGGCTCAGGGTCAGGATCAGGACCAGGCTCAGGGTCAGGGTCAGGATCAGGATCAGAGACAGGGTCAGGGTCAGGCTCAGGGTCAGGGTCAGGCTCAGGATCAGGGTCAGGATCAGGATCAGGCTCAGGATCAGGGACAGGTTCAGGGTCAGGCTCAGGGTCAGGGTCAGGCTCAGGCTCAGGGTCAGGGTCAGGGTCAGGCTCAGGGTCAGGGTCAGGATCAGACTCAGGGTCAGGATCAGGATCAGGATCAGGGACAGGGTCAGGGTCAGGCTCAGGGTCAGGGTCAGGATCAGGGTCAGGGTCAGGGTAGACAGAGGTCAATAATCCAGAGGTGGGACAAAGGTACAGGACGGCAGGCAGGGTCAGGATCAGGCTCAGGCTCAGGCTCAGGGTCAGGGTCAGGCTCAGGATCAGGGTCAGGATCAGGATCAGGCTCAGGATCAGGGACAGGTTCAGGGTCAGGCTCAGGGTCAGGCTCAGGGTCAGGGTCAGGATCAGACTCAGGGTCAGGATCAGGATCAGGATCAGGATCAGGGACAGGGTCAGGGTCAGGCTCAGGGTCAGGGTCAGGATCAGGGTCAGGGTCAGGGTAGACAGAGGTCAATAATCCAGAGGTGGGACAAAGGTATAGGACGGCAGGCAGGGTCAGGATCAGGCTCAGGCTCAGGCTCAGGCTCAGGGTCAGGCTCAGGCTCAGGCTCAGGGTCAGGCTCAGGATCAGGGTCAGGGTCAGGCTCAGGCTGGAGGGTCAGGCTCAGGGTCAGGGTCAGGGTCAGGATCAGGGTCAGGGTCAGGGTAGACAGAGGTCAATAATCCAGAGGTGGGACAAAGGTACAGGACGGCAGGCAGGGTCAGGCTCAGGCTCAGGCTCAGGCTCAGGCTCAGGGTCAGGCTCAGGCTCAGGCTCAGGGTCAGGCTCAGGCTCAGGGTCAGGGTCAGGCTCAGGCTCAGGGTCAGGCTCAGGGTCAGGGTAGACAGAGGTCAATAATCCAGAGGTGGGACAAAGGTACAGGACGGCAGGCAGGGTCAGGGTCCGGGATGGGCAGGGGGTTCAGGCGGGAGTGTAAAAGGTTGAGACAGGCAAAGGTCAAAAACCAGGAGGATGAGAAAAGACAGGCAGGGAAAGAAACAGGAGCTGACAGGCCGAACGCTGGCAAGCTTGACAAACAACCAACTGGCAACAGACAAACAGAAAAAATAGGTATAAATACCCAGGGGATAATGGGGAAGATAGGCGACACCTGCAGGGGGGTGGAGACGAGCACAAAGACAGGTGAAACAGATCAGGGCGTGACACTATTGACCTTTTGTAATGCACACATATGTATACATTTCCGTATGTAAGTACATCCAGGAGGCTCTTTACCTAGTTACTAACAATGACACTGAACAGAACCCATCACCGGGTCATTCAATGTGACCACAGACCTTGTTGTTGTTACTGACCCAGGGACCTTGTTATTGTTACTGACCCAGGGACCTTGTTATTGTTACTGACCCAGGGACCATGTTATTGTTACTGACCCAGGGACCTTGTTATTGTTACTGACCCAGGGACCTTGTTATTGTTACTGACCCAGGGACCTTGTTATTGTTACTGACCCAGGGACCTTGTTATTGTTACTGACCCAGGGACCATGTTATTGTTACTGACCCAGGGACCTTGTTATTGTTACTGACCCAGGGACCTTGTTATTGTTACTGACCCAGGGACCTTGTTATTGTTACTGACCCAGGGACCTTGTTATTGTTACTGACCCAGGGACCTTGTTATTGTTACTGACCCAGGGACCTTGTTATTGTTACTGACCCAGGGACCTTGTTATTGTTACTGACCCAGGGACCTTGTTATTGTTACTGACCCAGGGACCGTGTTATTGTTACTGACCCAGGGACCGTGTTGTTACTGACCCAGGGACCTTGTTATTGTTACTGACCCAGGGACCTTGTTATTGTTACTGACCCAGGGACCTTGTTATTGTTACTGACCCAGGGACCTTGTTATTGTTACTGACCCAGGGACCTTGTTGTTGTTACTGACCCAGGGACCTTGTTATTGTTACTGACCCAGGGACCTTGTTGTTGTTACTGACCCAGGGACCTTGTTATTGTTACTGATCCAGGGACCTTGTTGTTGTTACTGACCCAGGGACCTTGTTATTGTTACTGACCCAGGGACCTTGTTGTTGTTACTGACCCAGGGACCGCGTGTTGGTCAACGGAGAAGGCTCCAGTCCAGGAATACATCACAAAATCATAGTGCTACAAGTGTCACACACAAGTGTGTGTGTGTGTGTGTGTGTGTGTGTGTGTGTGTGTGTGTGTGTGTGTGTGTGTGTGTGTGTGTGTGTGTGTGTGTGTGTGTGCGCGTGCGTGACATGTTTACTAATCCACCTCTGTTAAATTACCCCTAAGGTCAGTTTCTGACACCACCAGACAGTTAAAACCAGAGGGCCAGAGTCTTAGAAGGCTTTTGATTCTGGAGCACATAGATGAAGCTTTACATGTCATGTCAGAGGGGATCAGTCACCAGTATCAGATAGATGACACATACCGGCGTGGTAAAACCACTGTGAAGGTCAACAAAGACAGAGGCCATTGGACACAACAACAACAACAACACAATATTAACGATGCATTTAAATAACTCAAGCCCATAGCAACACAGCACAGCATTTCTCAGGTCTATTTTCTCTTTATGAATGCCCATGGGAGTGTCTGATCATTCTACACCTGTGTGAATGTTGGTCAATGTCCCATGCCTGGTTTAATACACAACGGTGAGTTACATTTGAAATGGATGAAGAGCATGTGATAGACAGGGTGTGATATACACTGAAATGGTGGGCCCTCTAAAAAGAAGCATCACTTGGGCAGAAGGGGTTTAGCTCTGACATGCAAATTCAACATGTTCTGTATACTAAAAGACTAAACGAAATACAAAAATTACATTTCATGTACAAGGTTAGTGTTAGGGTTAGGGTTAGGGTTAGGGTTAGGTTAGGGTTAGGTTAGGGTTAGGGTTAGGGTTAGGTTTAATGTTATGGTTAGGGTTAGGATTAGGGTTAGGTTTAATGTTATGGTTAGGGTTAGGATTAGGGTTAGGTTTAATGTTATGGTTAGGTTAGGGTTAGGTTAGGGTTAGGGTTAGGTTTAATGTTATGGTTAGGGTTAGGATTAGGGTTAGGTTTAATGTTATGGTTAGGGTTAGGATTAGGGTTAGGTTTAATGTTATGGTTAGGTTAGGGTTAGGTTAGGGTTAGGGTTAGGTTAGGGTTAGGGTTAGGTTTAATATTATGGTTAGGGTTAGGGTTAGGTTTAATGTTATGGTTAGGTTAGGGTTAGGTTAGGGTTAGGGTTAGGGTTAATATTATGGTTAGGTTAGGGTTAGGTTAGGGTTAGGGTTAGGTTAGGGTTAGGTTTAATATTATGGTTAGGGTTAGGGTTAGGTTAGGGTTAGGTTTAATATGATGGTTAGGGTTAGGGTTAGGTTTAATGTAATGGTTAGGTTAGGGTTAGGGTTAGGTTTAATGTTATGGTTGGGTTAGGGTTAGGTTTAATGTTATGGTTAGGTTAGGGTTAGGGTTAGGTTTAATGTTATGGTTAGGTTAGGGTTAGGTTTAATGTTATGGTTAGGTTAGGGTTAGGTTTAATGTTATGGTTAGGTTAGGGTTAGGGTTAGGGTTAGGATTAGGGTTAGGTTTAATGTTATGGTTAGGGTTAGGGTTAGGTTTAATGTAATGGTTAGGTTAGGGTTAGGTTTAATGTTATGGTTAGGTTAGGGTTAGGTTTAATGTTATGGTTAGGTTAGGGTTAGGGTTAGGGTTAGGGTTAGGTTCAATGTTATGGTTAGGTTAGGGTTAGGTTTAATGTTATGGTTAGGTTAGGGTTATGGTTAGGTTAGGGTTAGGTTAGGGTTAGGATTAGGGTTAGCTTTAATGTTATGGTTAGGTTAGGGTTATGGTTAGTTTTAATGTTATGGTTAGGTTAGGGTTATGGTTAGGTTTAATGTTATGGTTAGGTTAGGGTTATTCATTTATAGTATATAACAATGTCAGTTCACGGCTCACTTGACTTTTCCTTAGTCAAGAAGCTCTGAGAGAAGCAGTGGTGGAAACAGTCATTCTTGAGTAAAAGTAAGTATACCTTAATAGAAAATGACTCAAGTAAAAGTGACTGTCACCCTGTAAAATACTACTTGAGTAAAAGTCTAAAAGTATTTGGTTTTAAATATACTTCTGTATCAAAAGTAAATGGAATTGGTAAATCATTTCTACTTCCTTGTCTTAAGCAAACCAGACGGCACCATTTTCTTGTTTTATTTTATTTTTTTTACAGATAGCCAGGGGCACACTCAGACATCATTTACAAACAAAGCATGTATGTTTAGTGAGTCCACCAGATCAGAGGCAGTAGGGATGACCAGGGATGTTCTCTGTTTAGTGAGTCCTCCAGATCAGAGGCAGTAGGGATGACCAGGGATGTTCTCTGTTTAGTGAGTCCTCCAGATCAGAGGCAGTAGGGATGACCAGGGATGTTCTCTGTTTAGTGAGTCCTCCAGATCAGAGGCAGTAGGGATGACCAGGGATGTTCTCTGTTTAGTGAGTCCACCAGATCAGAGGCAGTGGGGATGACCAGGGATGTTCTCTGTTTAGTGAGTCCACCAGATCAGAGGCAGTAGGGATGACCAGGGATGTTCTCTGTTTAGTGAGTCCACCAGATCAGAGGCAGTAGGGATGACCAGGGATGTTCTCTGTTTAGTGAGTCCACCAGATCAGAGGCAGTAGGGACGACCAGGGATGTTCTCTGTTTAGTGAGTCCACCAGATCAGAGGCAGTGGGGATGACCAGGGATGTTCTCTTGATAAGAGTGTGAATTTAACCATTTCCCTGTCAAAACTTAACAAGCACTTTTGGGAGTCAGGGAAAATGTATGGAGTAAAAAAGTACATTATTTTCTTTAGGAATGTAGTGAAGTAAAAGTAAAAGTTTCGATAAATATAAATAGTAAACTACAGATACCCCCAAAAAACTACTTATATAGTACTTTAAAGTATTTTAACTTCAGTACTTTACACCACTGGAGAGAAGCTATGCCTTGAAGGAAAACTCCAAATTGCGTACTACACTCTATAGCTAAATACACTCTCAGAAAATAAGGTTCCTTATAGAACAAAAAAGGATTATATCGCTTGCTTCATATTTGGAACATCTAAACATCTGGAACCCCTTTTATAGGGTTCTTTGAACCTTAGAGGTTCTTCTTCACTGAACCAAAATGGTTCCATATAGAACCCCGCGTGGTGCCATTTATAAATTATAGCTACTACTAATAAACATTTATATTTTGAGCTAAGAATACAATTTAATAATGTAATTGTTTTTATTTGTTGTTATTATATGCAAACATGGTTTGGAAATATGCACTGGTGGCCAGGAAGGCATTTCTTTGTTTGAAATGATGGTGTACCTCAACTCTGACTGACTTCTTTACAAAACGTTGTCCATTAGTTACAGTAAACAACAAAAACATGTGTCTTCTGCTTCATTCTCACCCCCCCACCCCCCCACCCCAAACATACATGTGATACAAGCACAGGTTCAAGCAGCGGCCCTGGATAGAGAGCATGGTGTGGGGTTAAGGGTCTTGTAGGGAAATGTTTTGAGGATGTGAACCCAGCAGTCCTCTAAATTGTCAGATCAATTCCATCATTTTTTTCCCCCCCAGCGCCTGGCCCAGGATTTGAAATGGCCACCTGTGTTAAGAAGGTAGTGCGCTGGGCTACCCCCTTGCTTGAACGTCAATAACTCAGAGACACACGAAAACATTAAAATGACCCAGGGAATCGATAGAAAATCAATCAGACATGCACATCAACAATATACCATTCAAAATGGGTGAGGATTCCCTTTAACATCACGTGTGGAACCTCCATCATTGTCCTGTCTTGCCACAGCACTGTGAACCGCGACACATTGAAGCATATGATTGGTCTAGATATGTAAGGAATCAAGGCAATTGAATGCGTGGTTTTTAAGGAAACGCCCCCTCTAGATTAGATTGAAACTGAATGGAGAGATAGAACCTCCTCCGCTGAATTTATAAAACTCTAAAAAGAGTAGCACAGTAGCTCTGTTTTATGCACAATGTTTTCAACAAAATTAGGTTGCTTTTACTCACTTCCCAGAATGCATCATTGTAAATCAAATCAAATGGTAATTTGTCACATGCACCGAATACAACAGGTGTAGATCTTACAGTGAAATTCTTACTTACAAGCCGTTAACTAACTATGCTCTAAGAAGTTAAGAATAAAAATGTGTTAATTAAAAAATAGATGAGTAAACATTTTTAAAAAATTGAAAAATTGAAAATAAAAGTAACAAAGAATTCAACAGCTGCAGTAAAATAACAATAGAAATAGCCAGGCTATATATACGGGGGTACCAGTATAGAGTCAATGTGTGCGGGCACTGGTTAGTCGAGGTAATTGAAGTAATATGTACATGTAGGTAGACTTAGCCTGACCATGCATAGATAATAAACAGAGAGTAGCAGCAGCGTAAAAGAGGGGTCTCGGGTAACCCTTTGATTAGCTGTTCAGGAGACGTATGGCTTGGGGGAAGAAGCTGTTCAGGAGTCTTATGGCTTGGGGGGTAGAAGCTGTTCAGGAGTCTTATGGCTTGGGGGGTAGAAGCTGTTCAGGAGTCTTATGGCTTGGGGGGTAGAAGCTGTTCAGGAGTCTTATGGCTTGGGGAGAGAAGCTGTTCAGGAGTCTTATGGCTTGGGGAGATAAGCTGTTCAGGAGTCTTATGGCCTGGGGGAAGAAGCTGTTCAGGAGTCTGATGGCTTGGGGGGTAGAAGCTGTTCAGGAGTCTTATGGCTTGGAGGTAGAAGCTGTTAAGAAGCCTTTTGGACTCTGGTAACGCTTGCCGTGCGGTAGCAGAGAGAACAGTCTATGACTAGCGTGGCGGGAGTCTTTGACAATTTTTAGGACCTTCCTCTGACACCGCCTGGTATAGAGGTCCTGGATGGCGGGAAGCTTGGCCCCAGTGGTGGACTGGACCGTACGCACTACCCTCTGTAGTGCCTGGCGGGCGGAGGCTGAGCATTTGCCATACCAGGCAGTGATGCAACCAGTCAGGATGCTCTTGATGGTGCAGCTGTAGAATCTTTTGAGGATCTGAGGAACAATGCCAAATCTTTTCAGACTCGTGAGGGGGAATAGGCTTTGTGGTGCCCTCTTCACGACTGTCTTGGTGTGTTTGGAGCATGACAGTTTGTTTGTGATGTGGACACCAAGGAACTTGAAGTTCTCAACCTACTCCACTGCAGCCCCATTTTCCTGTAGACCACAATCATCTCCTTTGTCATGCTGACGTTGAGGGAGAGGTTGTTCTCCTGGCACCACACAGCCAGGTCTCTGACTTCCTCCCTGTGGGCTGTCTCATCGCTGTTGGTGATCAGGCCTACTGTGTCATCGGCAAACTTGATGATGGTTTTGGTTGTATAATATATTGGAGGATGGGGGGACAGTTGTATAATATATTGAGGATGGGGGGACAGTTGTATTATATATTGAGGATGGGGGGACAGTTGTATTATATATTGAGAATGGGGGACAGTTGTATAATATATTGGAGGATGGGGAGACAGTTGTATAATATATTGGAGGATGGGGAGACAGTTGTATAATATATTGGAGGATGGGGAGACAGTTGTATAATATATTGAGGATGGGGGGACAGTTGTATTATATATTGAGAATGGGGGACAGTTGTATAATATATTGGAGGATGGGGAGACAGTTGTATAATATATTGGAGGATGGGGAGACAGTTGTATAATATATTGGAGGATGGGGAGACAGTTGTATAATATATTGAGGATGGGGGGACAGTTGTATAATATATTGGAGGATGGGGAGACAGTTGTATAATATATTGGAGGATGGGGAGACAGTTGTATAATATATTGGAGGATGGGGAGACAGTTGTATAATATATTGGAGGATGGGGAGACAGTTGTATAATATATTGAGGATGGGGGGACAGTTGTATAATATATTGGAGGATGGGGAGACAGTTGTATAATATATTGAGGATGGGGGGACAGTTGTATTATATATTGAGAATGGGGGACAGTTGTATAATATATTGGAGGATGGGGAGACAGTTGTATAATATATTGGAGGATGGGGAGACAGTTGTATAATATATTGGAGGATGGGGAGACAGTTGTATAATATATTGAGGATGGGGGGACAGTTGTATTATATATTGAGAATGGGGGACAGTTGTATAATATATTGGAGGATGGGGAGACAGTTGTATAATATATTGGAGGATGGGGAGACAGTTGTATAATATATTGGAGGATGGGGAGACAGTTGTATAATATATTGAGGATGGGGGGACAGTTGTATAATATATTGGAGGATGGGGAGACAGTTGTATAATATATTGGAGGATGGGGAGACAGTTGTATAATATATTGAGGATGGGGGGACAGTTGTATAATATATTGAGGATGGGGGGACAGTTGTATAATATATTGAGGATGGGGGGACAGTTGTATAATATATTGGAGGATGGGGAGACAGTTGTATAATATATTGGAGGATGGGGAGACAGTTGTATAATATATTGAGGATGGGGGGACAGTTGTATAATATATTGGAGGATGGGAGACAGTTGTATAATATATTGGAGGATGGGGAGACAGTTGTATAATATATTGGAGGATGGGGAGACAGTTGTATAATATATTGGAGGATGGGGAGACAGTTGTATAATATATTGAGGATGGGGGGACAGTTGTATAATATATTGGAGGATGGGAGACAGTTGTATAATATATTGGAGGATGGGGAGACAGTTGTATAATATATTGAGGATGGGGGGACAGTTGTATAATATATTGAGGATGGGAGACAGTTGTATAATATATTGAGGATGGGGGGACAGTTGTATAATATATTGGAGGATGGGGAGACAGTTGTATAATATATTGAGGATGGGGGGACAGTTGTATAATATATTGGAGGATGGGAGACAGTTGTATAATATATTGGAGGATGGGGAGACAGTTGTATAATATATTGAGGATGGGGGGACAGTTGTATAATATATTGGAGGATGGGAGACAGTTGTATAATATATTGAGAATGGGAGACAGTTGTATAATATATTGAGAATGGGGGACAGTTGTATAATATATTGAGAATGGGAGACAGTTGTATAATATATTGGAGGATGGGGGACAGTTGTATAATATATTGAGGATGGGGAGACAGTTGTATAATATATTGGAGGATGGGGGGACAGTTGTATAATATATTGAGGATGGGGGGACAGTTGTATAATATATTGGAGGATGGGAGACAGTTGTATAATATATTGAGAATGGGAGACAGTTGTATAATATATTGAGAATGGGGGACAGTTGTATAATATATTGAGAATGGGAGACAGTTGTATAATATATTGGAGGATGGGGGACAGTTGTATAATATATTGAGGATGGGGAGACAGTTGTATAATATATTGGAGGATGGGGGGACAGTTGTATAATATATTGAGAATGGGGGACAGTTGTATAATATATTGAGAATGGGGGACAGTTGTATAATATATTGAGAATGGGGGACAGTTGTATAATATATTGAGAATGGGGGACAGTTGTATAATATATTGAGAATGGGGGACAGTTGTATAATATATTGAGAATGGGGGACAGTTGTATAATATATTGAGAATGGGGGACAGTTGTATAATATATTGGAGGATGGGGGGACAGTTGTATAATATATTGGAGGATGGGGAGACAGTTGTATAATATATTGGAGGATGGGGAGACAGTTGTATAATATATTGAGAATGGGGGACAGTTGTATAATATATTGAGAATGGGAGACAGTTGTATAATATATTGAGAATGGGGGACAGTTGTATAATATATTGAGAATGGGGGACAGTTGTATAATATATTGGAGGATGGGGAGACAGTTGTATAATATATTGGAGGATGGGGAGACAGTTGTATAATATATTGAGAATGGGGGACAGTTGTATAATATATTGAGAATGGGGGACAGTTGTATAATATATTGAGAATGGGGGACAGTTGTATAATATATTGAGAATGGGAGACAGTTGTATAATATATTGAGAATGGGGGACAGTTGTATAATATATTGAGAATGGGGGACAGTTGTATAATATATTGAGAATGGGGGACAGTTGTATAATATATTGAGAATGGGGGACAGTTGTATAATATATTGGAGGATGGGGGGACAGTTGTATAATATATTGGAGGATGGGGAGACAGTTGTATAATATATTGGAGGATGGGGAGACAGTTGTATAATATATTGAGAATGGGGGACAGTTGTATAATATATTGAGAATGGGAGACAGTTGTATAATATATTGAGAATGGGGGACAGTTGTATAATATATTGAGAATGGGGGACAGTTGTATAATATATTGGAGGATGGGGAGACAGTTGTATAATATATTGGAGGATGGGGAGACAGTTGTATAATATATTGAGGATGGGGGGACAGTTGTATAATATATTGGAGGATGGGGGGACAGTTGTATAATATATTGAGAATGGGGGACAGTTGTATAATATATTGGAGGATGGGGAGACAGTTGTATAATATATTGGAGGATGGGGAGACAGTTGTATAATATATTGAGGATGGGGGGACAGTTGTATAATATATTGAGAATGGGGGACAGTTGTATAATATATTGGAGGATGGGGAGACAGTTGTATAATATATTGGAGGATGGGGGGACAGTTGTATAATATATTGAGAATGGGGGACAGTTGTATAATACATTGAGAATGGGGGACAGTTGTATAATATATTGGAGGATGGGGAGACAGTTGTATAATATATTGGAGGATGGGGGGACAGTTGTATAATATATTGGAGGATGGGGGGACAGTTGTATAATATATTGAGAATGGGGGACAGTTGTATAATATATTGGAGGATGGGGAGACAGTTGTATAATATATTGGAGGATGGGGGGACAGTTGTATAATATATTGGAGGATGGGGAGACAGTTGTATAATATATTGAGGATGGGGGGACAGTTGTATAATATATTGAGGATGGGGGGACAGTTGTATTATATATTGAGAATGGGGGACAGTTGTATAATATATTGGAGGATGGGGAGACAGTTGTATAATATATTGAGAATGGGGGACAGTTGTATAATATATTGGAGGATGGGGGGACAGTTGTATAATATATTGAGAATGGGGGACAGTTGTATAATATATTGGAGGATGGGGGGACAGTTGTATAATATATTGAGAATGGGGGACAGTTGTATAATATATTGAGAATGGGGGACAGTTGTATAATATATTGGAGGATGGGGAGACAGTTGTATAATATATTGGAGGATGGGGAGACAGTTGTATAATATATTGGAGGATGGGGAGACAGTTGTATAATATATTGGAGGATGGGGGGACAGTTGTATAATATATTGGAGGATGGGGGGACAGTTGTATAATATATTGAGGATGGGGGGACAGTTGTATTATATATTGAGAATGGGGGACAGTTGTATAATATATTGGAGGATGGGGAGACAGTTGTATAATATATTGGAGGATGGGGAGACAGTTGTATAATATATTGGAGGATGGGGAGACAGTTGTATAATATATTGGAGGATGGGGGGACAGTTGTATAATATATTGGAGGATGGGGGGACAGTTGTATAATATATTGGAGGATGGGGAGACAGTTGTATAATATATTGGAGGATGGGGAGACAGTTGTATAATATATTGGAGGATGGGGGGACAGTTGTATAATATATTGGAGGATGGGGGGACAGTTGTATAATATATTGGAGGATGGGGGACAGTTGTATAATATATTGGAGGATAGGGAGACAGTTGTATAATATATTGGAAGGTGATGGGACAGTTGTATAATATATTGGAGGATGGGGGGACAGTTGTATAATATATTGGAGGATGGGGGGACAGTTGTATAATATATTGAGGATGGGGGGACAGTTGTATTATATATTGAGAATGGGGGACAGTTGTATAATATATTGAGAATGGGGGACAGTTGTATAATATATTGGAGGATGGGGAGACAGTTGTATAATATATTGAGAATGGGGGACAGTTGTATAATATATTGGAGGATGGGGGGACAGTTGTATAATATATTGAGAATGGGGGACAGTTGTATAATATATTGGAGGATGGGGAGACAGTTGTATAATATATTGAGAATGGGGGACAGTTGTATAATATATTGGAGGATGGGGAGACAGTTGGATAATATATTGGAGGATGGGGGACAGTTGTATAATATATTGAGGATGGGGAGACAGTTGTATAATATATTGGAGGATGGGGGGACAGTTGTATAATATATTGGAGGATGGGGAGACAGTTGTATAATATATTGAGAATGGGGGACAGTTGTATAATATATTGGAGGATGGGGGGACAGTTGTATAATATATTGGAGGATGGGGAGACAGTTGTATAATATATTGAGAATGGGGGACAGTTGTATAATATATTGAGAATGGGAGACAGTTGTATAATATATTGGAGGATGGGGGACAGTTGTATAATATATTGGACGATGGGGGACAGTTGTATAATATATTGGAGGATGGGGAGACAGTTGTATAATATATTGAGAATGGGGGACAGTTGTATAATATATTGGAGGATGGGGGGACAGTTGTATAATATATTGAGAATGGGGGACAGTTGTATAATATATTGGAGGATGGGGAGACAGTTGTATAATATATTGAGAATGGGGGACAGTTGTATAATATATTGGAGGATGGGGAGACAGTTGTATAATATATTGGAGGATGGGGGACAGTTGTATAATATATTGAGGATGGGGAGACAGTTGTATAATATATTGGAGGATGGGGGGACAGTTGTATAATATATTGGAGGATGGGGAGACAGTTGTATAATATATTGAGAATGGGGGACAGTTGTATAATATATTGGAGGATGGTGGGACAGTTGTATAATATATTGAGAATGGGGGACAGTTGTATAATATATTGAGAATGGGAGACAGTTGTATAATATATTGGAGGATGGGGGACAGTTGTATAATATATTGGAGGATGGGGGACAGTTGTATAATATATTGGAGGATGGGGAGACAGTTGTATAATATATTGAGAATGGGGGACAGTTGTATAATATATTGGAGGATGGGGGGACAGTTGTATAATATATTGGAGGATGGGGAGACAGTTGTACAGTGCCTTGCGAAAGTATTCGGCCCCCTTGAACTTTGCGACCTTTTGCCACATTTCAGGCTTCAAACATAAAGATATAAAACTGTATTTTTTTGTGAAGAATCAACAACAAGTGGGACACAATCATGAAGTGGAACGACATTTATTGGATATTTCAAACTTTTTTAACAAATCAAAAACTGAAAAATTGGGCGTGCAAAATTATTCAGCCCCCTTAAGTTAATACTTTGTAGCGCCACCTTTTGCTGCGATTACAGCTGTAAGTTGCTTGGGGTATGTCTCTATCAGTTTTGCACATCGAGAGACTGACATTTTTTCCCATTCCTCCTTGCAAAACAGCTCGAGCTCAGTGAGGTTGGATGGAGAGCATTTGTGAACAGCAGTTTTCAGTTCTTTCCACAGATTCTCGATTGGATTCAGGTCTGGACTTTGACTTGGCCATTCTAACACCTGGATATGTTTATTTTTGAACCATTCCATTGTAGATTTTGCTTTATGTTTTGGATCATTGTCTTGTTGGAAGACAAATCTCCGTCCCAGTCTCAGGTCTTTTGCAGACTCCATCAGGTTTTCTTCCAGAATGGTCCTGTATTTGGCTCCATCCATCTTCCCATCAATTTTAACCATCTTCCCTGTCCCTGCTGAAGAAAAGCAGGCCCAAACCATGATGCTGCCACCACCATGTTTGACAGTGCGGATGGTGTGTTCAGGGTGTTGCTTTTACGCCAAACATAACGTTTTGCATTGTTGCCAAAAAGTTCAATTTTGGTTTCATCTGACCAGAGCACCTTCTTCCACATGTTTGGTGTGTCTCCCAGGTGGCTTGTGGCAAACTTTAAACAACACTTTTTATGGATATCTTTAAGAAATGGCTTTCTTCTTGCCACTCTTCCATAATGGCCAGATTTGTGCAATATACGACTAATTGTTGTCCTATGGACAGAGTCTCCCACCTCAGCTGTAGATCTCTGCAGTTCATCCAGAGTGATCATGGGCCTCTTGGCTGCATCTCTGATCAGTCTTCTCCTTGTATGAGCTGAAAGTTTAGAGGGACGCCCAGGTCTTGGTAGATTTGCAGTGGTCTGATACTCCTTTCATTTCAATATTATCGCTTGCACAGTGCTCCTTGAGATGTTTAAAGCTTGGGAAATCTTTTTGTATCCAAATCCGGCTTTAAACTTCTTCACAACAGTATCTCGGACCTGCCTGGTGTGTTCCTTGTTCTTCATGATGCTCTCTGCGCTTTTAACGGACCTCTGAGACTATCACAGTGCAGATGCATTTATACGGAGACTTGATTACACACAGGTGGATTGTATTTATCATCATTAGTCATTTAGGTCAACAGAGATCCTCACTGAACTTCTGAAGAGAGTTTGCTGCACTGAAAGTAAAGGGGCTGAATAATTTTGCACGCCCAATTTTTCAGTTTTTGATTTGTTAAAAAAGTTTGAAATATCCAATAAATGTCGTTCCACTTCATGATTGTGTCCCACTTGTTGTTGATTCTTCACAAAAAAAATACAGTTTTATATCTTTATGTTTGAAGCCTGAAATGTGGCAAAAGGTCACAAAGTTCAAGGGGCCGAATACTTTCGCAAGGCACTGTATAATATATTGGAGGATGGGGGACAGTTGTATAATATATTGGAGGATGGGGGGACAGTTGTATAATATATTGGAGGATGGGGAGACAGTTGTATAATATATTGGAGGATGGGGGGACAGTTGTATAATATATTGGAGGATGGGGAGACAGTTGTATAATACATTGGAAGGTGATGGGACAGTTGTATAATATATTGGAGGATGGGGGGACAGATGCTCCTTCGCCCATGAGTATTTTCAGTTTTCCTCTGGTTTAATAAGTTAAAATTTGGAATAAATTTAGTCATTATGTGAATAATGAATTTCTTGGTGAGGAATATTTATCACAGTAGAGGAGAAAGTGCATCTCTGTTTCAACCTCCCCTGTTGTGCAGTGACCACATACACACTCCTCTTTGGGTAGCCATGTCTTTTTATGTCTGCCGGTTTCTATTGCCAATTGGTGGTCACTCAGCCTGTACTTGGTAAGGATCTGTCTCTGCTTCGTATCTCTGACAGAGTAGAGATAATCAGCCAATTCCTATTCTCTGTTTAGGGCCAGATAGCAATTTAGTCGGCTTTGGGATTTCATTTCATTTTTCCAATGTCGTAAATGTGAGTCCTTTGATTGGTTCATGATTTTGTTTATTGGAATTCTTTCTTTTGAAGCAGTGCTGGTGTCTGCTTGGTTGGTGAGGTCCAACACCAGCTGACTGAGAGGGCTCTTTTCTGGGCTCAGCTTGGTTGGTTAGGTCCAACACCAGCTGACTGAGAGGGCTCGTTCCTGGGCTAAGCTCTTGGGTTTGAAGTGCTTTAAATTGCAGACTTGAATCTGGACTTGAATTCAGATGGAGCCAAAACTTTAATGATCTTTTCTGTATTTTCATTACCACTGGAAAGCGGCCCAATTCTACCCTACAGTACATTTAGTAGTTGGTGTATTTCTCTGGACTTGTAGAATTTTCCGACAGAATACTGCATGTAGGGCTTCAATTGGATGGTTGTCCCACATTTTAAAGTCCAGTTTAATGAGTGGCCCCCAAACCTCACTTCTGTAAAGAGCTATTGGTAGGATTACAGTCAATTATTTTGGTCCAAATTCTAATTGGGATGTTAATATTGAATCATTTCATTTTTATTGCATACAATGCTCTGCTGGCTTTTTCTTTGAGTGCATTCACTGCCAGTTTCCCGATGCAGATATGGTCAGACCAAGGTATGTGTCATTTTTTGTGTGTTCAATTATGGTGTTGTTCAGGGGGAATTTATATTTGTGTTTCTGACATCTGGTATTGTTTTGGAAAATCATGATTTTAAAAAAAAATTGTATTTACTGCCAGGGTCTAATTATGGCAATATTGCTCTAGAATATTAAGGTTCTGTTGAAGAACTTCTTTGGTTGGTGATAGAAGTACCAAGTCATCAGCATATAGCAGGTATTTTATTTTTATGCTATTTTAAAGTCCATAAAGCAAGCAAAGATTTTGCCCTCTTTTTTTTGGTGGATGTGTTTATTAAATATTGTGTATATATGGTCAGCAGTGTGATGGTTGGGGAGAAAGTCAATTTCACATTTAATTAATCTATTACATTTTTTTACCTTTATTTAGGGGCAGAACGACAGATTTGTACCTTGTCAGCTAGGGGATTTGAACTTGCAACCTTCTGGTTACTAGTCCAACGCTCTAACCACTAGGCTACCCTGCCGCTCCATGTGGATAAGGATTGCCTGGGCTGGAGCAGACTGGGAGGCTGGTTGGCTGACCTGGGCTGGAACAGACTGGGAGGCTGATCTGGGCTGGAGCAGACTGGGAGGCTGGTTGGCTGACCTGAGCTGGAACAGACTGGGAGGCTGATCTGGGCTGGAGCAGACTGGGAGGCTGGTTGGCTGACCTGGGCTGGAACAGACTGGGAGGCTGATCTGGGCTGGAGCAGACTGGGAGGCTG